>NW_026778923.1:600000-833000 GCF_030144855.1 Hypanus sabinus
TGCTGGAAGAACTCTGCAGCTCAGACAGTGTCTTTGGTCAGAGTAACACACACAAAATGCTGGAGGAACTCAGCAGGTCAGACAGTGTCTATGGACAGAGTAACACACACAAAATGCTGGAGGAACTCAGCAGGTCAGACAGTGTCTACGGACAGAGTAACACACACAGAATGCTGGAGGCACTCAGCTGGTCAGACAGTGTCTATGGACAGAGTTACACACACAAAATGCTGGAGGAACTCAGCAGGTCAGACGGTGTCTATGGACAGAGTAACACACACAAAATGCTGGAATAACTCAGCAGGTCAGACAGTGTCTACGTACAGAGTAACACACACAAAATGCTGGAGGAACTGTGCAGGTCATGCAATGTCTACGGATAGAGTAACACACACAAAATGCTGGAGGAACTCAGCAGGTCAGACAGTGTCTATGGACAGAGTTACGCACACAAAATGCTGGAGGAACTCAGCAGGTCAGACTGTGTCTATGGACAGAGTAACACACACAAAATGCTGGAATAACTCAGCAGGTCAGACAGTGTCTACGTACAGAGTAACACACACAAAATGCTGGAGGAACTGTGCAGGTCAGGCAATGTCTACGGATAGAGTAACACACACAAAATGCTGGAATAACTCAGCAGGTCAGACAGTGTCTATGGACGGAGTAAGACACAAAATGCTGGAGGAACTCAGCAGGTCAGACAGTGTCTATGGACGGAGTAACACACACAGAATGCTGGAGGCACTCAGCAGGTGAGACAGTGTCTATGGACAGAGTAACACACACTACATGCTGGAATAACTCAGCAGGTCAGACAGTGTCTACGGACAGAGTAACACACACAAAATGCTGGAGGAACACAGCAGGTCAGACAGTGTCTATGGTCAGAGTAACACACACAAAATGCTGGAACAACTCAGCAGGTCAGACAGTGTCTATAGTCAGAGTAACACACACAAAATGCTGGAGGCACTCAGCAGGTGAGACAGTGTCTAAGGACAGAGTAACACACACTACATGCTGGAATAACTCAGCAGGTCAGACAGTGTCTACGGACAGAGTAACACACACAAAATGCTGGAGGAACACAGCAGGTCAGACAGTGTCTATGGTCAGAGTAACACACACAAAATGCTGGAATAACTCAGCAGGTCAGACAATGTCTATGGTCAGAGTAACACACACAAAATGCTGGAATAACTCAGCAGGTCAGACAGTGTCTATGGTCAGAGTAACACACACACAATGCTGGAGGAACTCAGCAGGTCAGACAGTGTCTATGGACAGAGTAACACACACAAAATGCTGGAAGAACTCTGCAGCTCAGACAGTGTCTATGGTCAGAGTGACACACACAAAATGCTGGAGGAATTCAGCAGGTCAGACAGTGTCTACGGACGGAGTAACACACAAAATGCTGTTGGATCTCAACAGGTAAGACAGTGTCTATGTTCAGAGTAACACACACTACATGCTGGAATAACTCAGCAGGTCAGACATTGTCTACGGACAGAGTGACACACACAAAATGCTGGAGGAACTCAGCAGGTCAGACAGTGTCTACGGACGGAGTAACACACAAAATGCTGTTGGATCTCAACAGGTAAGACAGTGTCTATGGTCAGAGTAACACACACAAAATGCTGGAATAACTCAGCAGGTCAGACAGTGTCTATGGTCAGAGTAACACACACAAAATGCTGGAGGCACTCAGCAGGTGAGACAGTGTCTAAGGACAGAGTAACACACACTACATGCTGGAATATCTCAGCAGGTCAGACAGTGTCTACGGACAGAGTAACACACACAAAATGCTGGAGGAACACAGCAGGTCAGACAGTGTCTATGGTCAGAGTAACACACACAAAATGCTGGAATAACTCAGCAGGTCAGACAATGTCTATGGTCAGAGTAACACACACAAAATGCTGGAATAACTCAGCAGGTCAGACAGTGTCTATGGTCAGAGAAATACACACACAATGCTGGAATAACTCAGCAGGTCAGACAGTGTCTACGGACAGAGTAACACACAAAATGCTGGTGGACCTCAACAGGTCAGACAGTGTCTATGGTCAGAGTAACACACACAATATGCTGGAGGAACTCAGCAGGTAAGACAGTGTCTATGGACAGAGTAACACACACAAAATGCTGGAAGAACTCTGCAGCTCAGACAGTGTCTATGGTCAGAGTAACACACACAAAATGCTGGAGGAACTCAGCAGGTCAGACAGTGTCTAAGGATAGAGTAACACACACAAAATGCTGGAATAACTCAGCAGGTCTGACAGTGTCTATGGTCAGAGTAACACACACAAAATGCTGGAGGAACTCAGCAGGTCAGACAGTGTCTACGGACAGAGTAACACACAAAATGCTGGTGGATCTCAACAGGTCAGACAGTGTCTATGGTCAGAGTAACACACACAATATGCTGGAGGAACTCAGCAGGTCAGACAGTGTCTATGGACAGAGTAACACACACAAAATGCTGGAAGAACTCTGCAGCTCAGACAGTGTCTATGGTCAGAGTAACACACACAAAATGCTGGAGGCATTCAGCAGGTCAGACAGTATCTACGGACAGAGTAACACACACAGAATGCTGGAGGCACTCAGCAGGTCAGACAGTGTCTATGGACGGAGTAACACACACAGAATGCTGGAGGCACTCAGCAGGAAAGACAGTGTCTATGGACAGAGTTACACACACAAAATGCTGGAGGAACTCAGCAGGTCAGACTGTGTCTATGGACAGAGTAACACACACAAAATGCTGGAATAACTCAGCAGGTCAGACAGTGTCTATGTACAGAGTAACACTCACAAAATGCTGGAGGAACTGTGCAGGTCAGGCAATGTCTACGGATAGAGTAACACACACAAAATGCTGGAATAACTCAGCAGGTCAGACAGTGACTATGAACGGAGTAAGACACAAAATGCTGGAGGAACTCAGCAGGTCAGACAGTGTCTATGGACGGAGTAACACACACAGAATGCTGGAGGCACTCAGCAGGTCAGACAGTGTATATGGTCAGAGTAACACACACAAAATGCTGGAATAACTCAGCAGGTCAGACAGTGTCTATGGTCAGAGTAACACACACAAAATGCTGGAATAACTCAGCAGGTCAGACAGTGTCTATGGTCAGAGTGACACACACAAAATGCTGGAGGAACTCAGCAGGTCAGACAGTGTCTACGGACGGAGTAACACACAAAATGCTGTTGGATCTCAACAGGTAAGTCAGTGTCTATGGTCAGAGTAACACACACAAAATGCTGGAATAACTCAGCAGGTCAGACAGTGTCTATGGTCAGAGTAACACACACAAAATGCTGGAGGCACTCAGCAGGTGAGACAGTGTCTAAGGACAGAGTAAAACACACTACATGCTGGAATAACTCAGCAGGTCAGACAGTGTCTACGGACAGAGTAACACACACAAAATGCTGGAGGAACACAGCAGGTCAGACAGTGTCTATAGTCAGAGTAACACACACAAAATGCTGGAATCACTCAGCAGGTCAGACAATGTCTATGGTCAGAGTAACACACACAAAATGCTTGAATAACTCAGCAGGTCAGACAGTGTCTATGGTCAGAGCAACACACACACAATGCTGGAATAACTCAGCAGGTCAGACAGTGTCTACGGACAGAGTAACACACAAAATGCTGGTGGATCTCAACAGGTCAGACAGTGTCTATGGTCAGAGTAACACACACAATATGCTGGAGGAACTCAGCAGGTCAGACAGTGTCTATGGACAGAGTAACACACACAAAATGCTGCAAGACCTCTGCAGCTCAGACAGTGTCTATGGTCAGAGTAACACACACAAAATGCTGGAGGAACTCAGCAGGTCAGACAGTGTCTATGGATAGAGTAACACACACAAAATGCTGGAATAACTCAGCAGGTCTGACAGTGTCTATGGTCAGAGTAACACACACAAAATGCTGGAATAACTCAGCAGGTCAGACAGTGTCTATGGTCAGAGTGACACACACAAAATGCTGGAGGAACTCAGCAGGTCAGACAGTGTCTACGGACGGAGTAACACACAAAATGCTGTTGGATCTCAACAGGTAAGACAGTGTCTACGGACGGAGTAACACACAAAATGCTGTTGGATCTCAACAGGTAAGACAGTGTCTATGGTCAGAGTAACACACACAAAATGCTGGAATAACTCAGCAGGTCAGACAGTGTCTATGGTCAGAGTAACACACACAAAATGCTGGAGGCACTCAGCAGGTGAGACAGTGTCTAAGGACAGAGTAACACACACCACATGCTGGAATAACTCAGCAGGTCAGACAGTGTCTATGGACAGAGTAACACACACAAAATGCTGGAAGAACTCTGCAGCTCAGACAGTGTCTATGGTCAGAGTAACACACACAAAATGCTGGAGGAACTCAGCAGGTCAGACAGTGTCTATGGATAGAGTAACACACACAAAATGCTGGAATAACTCAGCAGGTCTGACAGTGTCTATGGTCAGAGTAACACACACAAAATGCTGGAGGAACTCAGCAGGTCAGACAGTGTCTATGGTCAGAGTAACACACACAATATGCTGGAGGAACTCAGCAGGTCAGACAGTGTCTATGGACAAAGTAACACACACAAAATGCTGGAAGAACTCTGCAGCTCAGACAGTGTCTATGGTCAGAGTAACACACACAAAATGCTGGAGGCATTCAGCAGGTCAGACAGTATCTACGGACAGAGTAACACACACAGAATGCTGGAGGCACTCAGCAGGTCAGACAGTGTCTATGGACAGAGTTACACACACAAAATTCTGGAGGAACTCAGCAGGTCAGACTGTGTCTATGGCAAGAGTAACACACACAAATTGCTGGAATAACTCAGCAGGTCAGACAGTGTCTACGTACAGAGTAACACACACAAAATGCTGGAGGAACTGTTCAGGTCAGGCAATGTCTACGGATAGAGTAACACACACAAAATGCTGGAGGAACTCAGCAGGTCAGACAGTGTCTATGGACGGAGTAACACACACAGAATGCTGGAGGCACTCAGCAGGTCAGACAGTGTCTATGGACAGAGTTACACACACAAAATGCTGGAGGAACTCAGCAGGTCAGACTGTGTCTATGGACAGAGTAACACACACAAAATGCTGGAATAACTCAGCAGGTCAGACAGTGTCTACGTACAGAGTAACACACACAAAATGCTGGAGGAACTGTGCAGGTCAGGCAATGTCTACGGATAGAGTAACACACACAAAATGCTGGAATAACTCAGCAGGTCAGACAGTGTCTATGGACGGAGTAAGACACAAAATGCTGGAGGAACTCAGCAGGTCAGACAGTGTCTATGGACGGAGTAACACACACAGAATGCTGGAGGCACTCAGCAGGTCAGACAGTGTATATGGTCAGAGTAACACACACAAAATGCTGGAATAACTCAGCAGGTCAGACAGTGTCTATGGTCAGAGTAACACACACAAAATGCTGGAATAACTCAGCAGGTCAGACAGTGTCTATGGTCAGAGTGACACACACAAAATGCTGGAGGAACTCAGCAGGTCAGACAGTGTCTACGGACGGAGTAACACACAAAATGCTGTTGGATCTCAACAGGTAAGACAGTGTCTATGGTCAGAGTAACACACACAAAATGCTGGAATAACTCAGCAGGTCAGACAGTGTCTATGGTCAGAGTAACACACACAAAATGCTGGAGGCACTCAGCAGGTGAGACAGTTCTAAGGACAGAGTAACACACACTACATGCTGGAATAACTCAGCAGGTCAGACAGTGTCTACGGACAGAGTAACACACACAAAATGCTGGAGGAACACAGCAGGTCAGACAGTGTCTATGGTCAGAGTAACACACACAAAATGCTGGAATAACTCAGCAGGTCAGACAATGTCTATGGTCAGAGTAACACACACAAAATGCTGGAATAACTCAGCAGGTCAGACAGTGTCTATGGTCAGAGTAACACACACACAATGCTGGAATAACTCAGCAGGTCAGACAGTGTCTACGGACAGAGTAACACACAAAATGCTGGTGGATCTCAACAGGTCAGACAGTGTCTATGGTCAGAGTAACACACACAATATGCTGGAGGAACTCAGCAGGTCAGACAGTGTCTATGGACAGAGTAACACACACAAAATACTGCAAGAACTCTGCAGGTCTGACAGTGTCTATGGTCAGAGTGACACACACAAAATGCTGGAGGAACTCAGCTGGTCAGACAGTGTCTACGGACGGAGTAACACACGAAATGCTGTTGGATCTCAACAGGTAAGACAGTGTCTACGGACGGAGTAACACACAAAATGCTGTTGGATCTCAACAGGTAAGACAGTGTCTATGGTCAGAGTAACACACACAAAATGCTGGAATAACTCAGCAGGTCAGACAGTGTCTATGGTCAGAGTAACACACACAAAATGCTGGAGGCACTCAGCAGGTGAGACAGTGTCTAAGGACAGAGTAACACACACCACATGCTGGAATAACTCAGCAGGTCGGACAGTGTCTATGGACGGAGTAACACACACAAAATGCTGGAGTAACACAGCAGGTCAGACAGTGTCTATGGTCAGAGTAACACACACAAAATGCTGGAATAACTCAGCAGGTCAGACAATGTCTATGGTCAGAGTAACACACACAAAATGCTGGAATAACTCAGCAGGTCAGACAGTGTCTATGGACAGAGTAACACACACAAAATGCTGGAGGCACTCAGCAGGTGAGACAGTGTCCAAGGACAGAGTAACACACACTACATGCTGGAATAACTCAGCAGGTCAGACAGTGTCTACGGACAGAGTAACACACACAAAATGCTGGAGGAACACTGCAGGTCAGACAGTGTCTATGGTCAGAGTAACACACACAAAATGCTGGAATAACTCAGCAGGTCAGACAATGTCTATGGTCAGAGTAACACACACAAAATGCTGGAATAACTCAGCAGGTCAGACAATGTCTATGGTTAGAGTAACACACACAAAATGCTGGAGGAACTCAGCAGGTCAGACAGTGTCTATGGACAGAGTAACACACACAAAATGCTGGAATAACTCAGCAGGTCTGACAGTGTCTATGGTCAGAGTGACACACACAAAATGCTGGAGGAACTCAGCAGGTCAGACAGTGTCTACGGACGGAGTAACACACAAAATGCTGGAGGAACTCAGCAGGTCAGACAGTGTCTACGGACGGAGTAACACACAAAATGCTGTTGGATCTCAACAGGTAAGACAGTGTCTACGGACGGAGTAACACACAAAATGCTGTTGGATCTCAACAGGTAAGACAGTGTCTATGGTCAGAGTAACACACACAAAATGCTGGAATAACTCAGCAGGTCAGACAGTGTCTATGGTCAGAGTAACACACACAAAATGCTGGAGGAACTCAGCAGGTGAGACAGTGTCTAAGGACAGAGTAACACACACCACATGCTGGAATAACTCAGCAGGTCAGACAGTGTCTATGGACAGAGTAACACACACAAAATGCTGGAGTAACACAGCAGGTCAGACAGTGTCTATGGTCAGAGTAACACACACAAAATGCTGGAATAACTCAACAGGTCAGACAATGTCTATGGTCAGAGTAACACACACAAAATGCTGGAATAACTCAGCAGGTCAGACAGTGTCTATGGACAGAGTAACACACACAAAATGCCGGAAGAACTCTGCAGCTCAGACAGTGCCTATGGTCAGAGTAACACACACAAAATGCTGGAGGAACTCAGCAGGTCAGACAGTGTCTATGGACAGAGTAACACACACAAAATGCTGGAATAACTCAGCAGGTCTGACAGTGTCTATGGTCAGAGTAACACACACAAAATGCTGGAATAACTCAGCAGGTCAGACAGTGTCTATGGTCAGAGTGACACACACAAAATGCTGAAGGAACTCAGCAGGTCAGACAGTGTCTACGGACGGAGTAACACACAAAATGCTGTTGGATCTCAACAGGTAAGACAGTGTCTATGGTCAGAGTAACACACACTACATGCTGGAATAACTCAGCAGGTCAGACAGTGTCTACGGACAGAGTGACACACACAAAATGCTGGAGGAACTCAGCAGGTCAGACAGTGTCTACGGACGGAGTAACACACAAAATGCTGTTGGATCTCAACAGGTCAGACAGTGTCTATGTTCAGAGTAACACACACAAAATGCTGGAGGCACTCAGCAGGTGAGACAGTGTCCAAGGACAGAGTAACACACACTACATGCTGGAATAACTCAGCAGGTCAGACAGTGTCTACGGACAGAGTAACACACACAAAATGCTGGAGGAACACAGCAGGTCAGACAGTGTCTATGGTCAGAGTAACACACACAAAATGCTGGAATAACTCAGCAGGTCAGACAATGTCTATGGTCAGAGTAACACACACAAAATGCTGGAATAACTCAGCAGGTCAGACAGTGTCTATGGTCAGAGTAACACACACACAATGCTGGAATAACTCAGCAGGTCAGACAGTGTCTACGGACAGAGTAACACACAAAATGCTGGTGGATCTCAACAGGTCAGACAGTGTCTATGGTCAGAGTAACACACACAATATGCTGGAGGAACTCAGCAGGTCAGACAGTGTCTATGGACAGAGTAACACACACAAAATGCTGGAAGAACTCTGCAGCTCAGACAGTGTCTATGGTCAGAGTAACACACACAAAATGCTGGAGGAACTCAGCAGGTCAGACAGTGTCTATGGATAGAGTAACACACACAAAATTCTGGAATAACTCAGCAGGTCTGACAGTGTCTATGGTCAGAGTAACACACACAAAATGCTGGAGGAACTCAGCAGGTCAGACAGTGTCTACGGACGGAGTAACACACAAAATGCTGTTGGATCTCAACAGGTAAGACAGTGTCTATGGTCAGGGTAACACACACAAAATGCTGGAATAACTCAGCTGGTCAGACAGTGTCAATGGTCTGAGTAACACACACAAAATGCTGGAGGAACTCAGCAGGTCAGACAGTGTCTATGGTCAGAGTGACACACACAAAATGCTGGAGGAACTCAGCAGGTCAGACAGTGTCTATGGACGGAGTAACACACAGAGAATGCTGGAGGCACTCAGCAGGTGAGACAGTGTCTATGGACAGAGTAACACACACTACATGCTGGAATAACTCAGCAGGTCAGACAGTGTCTACGGACAGAGTAACACACACAATATGCTGGAGGAACTCAGCAGGTCAGACAGTGTCTATGGACAGAGTAACACACACAAAATGCTGCAAGAACTCTGCAGCTCAGACAGTGTCTATGGTCAGAGTAACACACACAAAATGCTGGAGGAACTCAGCAGGTCAGACAGTGTCTATGGATAGAGTAACACACACAAAATGCTGGAATAACTCAGCAGGTCTGACAGTGTCTATGGTCAGAGTAACACACGCAAAATGCTGGAATAACTCAGCAGGTCAGACAGTGTCTATGGTCAGAGTGACACACACAAAATGCTGGAGGAACTCAGCAGGTCAGACAGTGTCTACGGACGGAGTAAAACACAAAATGCTGTTGGATCTCAACAGGTAAGACAGTGTCTACGGACGGAGTAACACACAAAATGCTGTTGGATCTCAACAGGTAAGACAGTGTCTATGGTCAGAGTAACACACACAAAATGCTGGAATAACTCAGCAGGTCAGACAGTGTCTATGGTCAGAGTAACACACACAAAATGCTGGAGGCACTCAGCAGGTGAGACAGTGTCTAAGGACAGAGTAACACACACCACATGCTGGAATAACTCAGCAGGTCAGACAGTGTCTATGGACAGAGTAACACACACAAAATGCTGGAAGAACTCTGCAGCTCAGACAGTGTCTATGGTCAGAGTAACACACACAAAATGCTGGAGGAACTCAGCAGGTCAGACAGTGTCTATGGATAGAGTAACACACACAAAATGCTGGAATAACTCAGCAGGTCTGACAGTGTCTATGGTCAGAGTAACACACACAAAATGCTGGAGGAACTCAGCAGGTCAGACAGTGTCTACGGACAGAGTAACACACAAAATGCTGGTGGATCTCAACAGGTCAGACAGTGTCTATGGTCAGAGTAACACACACAATATGCTGGAGGAACTCAGCAGGTCAGACAGTGTCTATGGACAGAGTAACACACACAAAATGCTGGAAGAACTCTGCAGCTCAGACAGTGTCTATGGTCAGAGTAACACACACAAAATGCTGGAGGCATTCAGCAGGTCAGACAGTATCTACGGACAGAGTAACACACACAGAATGCTGGAGGCACTCAGCAGGTCAGACAGTGTCTATGGACAGAGTTACACACACAAAATTCTGGAGGAACTCAGCAGGTCAGACTGTGTCTATGGACAGAGTAACACACACAAATTGCTGGAATAACTCAGCAGGTCAGACAGTGTCTACGTACAGAGTAACACACACAAAATGCTGGAGGAACTGTTCAGGTCAGGCAATGTCTACGGATAGAGTAACACACACAAAATGCTGGAGGAACTCAGCAGGTCAGACAGTGTCTATGGACGGAGTAACACACACAGAATGCTGGAGGCACTCAGCAGGTCAGACAGTGTCTATGGACAGAGTTACACACACAAAATGCTGGAGGAACTCAGCAGGTCAGACTGTGTCTATGGACAGAGTAACACACACAAAATGCTGGAATAACTCAGCAGGTCAGACAGTGTCTACGTACAGAGTAACACACACAAAATGCTGGAGGAACTGTGCAGGTCAGGCAATGTCTACGGATAGAGTAACACACACAAAATGCTGGAATAACTCAGCAGGTCAGACAGTGTCTATGGACGGAGTAAGACACAAAATGCTGGAGGAACTCAGCAGGTCAGACAGTGTCTATGGACGGAGTAACACACACAGAATGCTGGAGGCACTCAGCAGGTCAGACAGTGTATATGGTCAGAGTAACACACACAAAATGCTGGAATAACTCAGCAGGTCAGACAGTGTCTATGGTCAGAGTAACACACACAAAATGCTGGAATAACTCAGCAGGTCAGAGTGTCTATGGTCAGAGTGACACACACAAAATGCTGGAGGAACTCAGCAGGTCAGACAGTGTCTACGGACGGAGTAACACACAAAATGCTGTTGGATCTCAACAGGTAAGACAGTGTCTATGGTCAGAGTAACACACACAAAATGCTGGAATAACTCAGCAGGTCAGACAGTGTCTATGGTCAGAGTAACACACACAAAATGCTGGAGGCACTCAGCAGGTGAGACAGTGTCTAAGGACAGAGTAACACACACTACATGCTGGAATAACTCAGCAGGTCAGACAGTGTCTACGGACAGAGTAACACACACAAAATGCTGGAGGAACACAGCAGGTCAGACAGTGTCTATGGTCAGAGTAACACACACAAAATGCTGGAATAACTCAGCAGGTCAGACAATGTCTATGGTCAGAGTAACACACACAAAATGCTGGAATAACTCAGCAGGTCAGACAGTGTCTATGGTCAGAGTAACACACACACAATGCTGGAATAACTCAGCAGGTCAGACAGTGTCTACGAACAGAGTAACACACAAAATGCTGGTGGATCTCAACAGGTCAGACAGTGTCTATGGTCAGAGTAACACACACAATATGCTGGAGGAACTCAGCAGGTCAGACAGTGTCTATGGACAGAGTAACACACACAAAATGCTGCAAGAACTCTGCAGGTCTGACAGTGTCTATGGTCAGAGTAACACACACAAAATGCTGGAATAACTCAGCAGGTCAGACAGTGTCTATGGTCAGAGTGACACACACAAAATGCTGGAGGAACTCAGCTGGTCAGACAGTGTCTACGGACGGAGTAACACACGAAATGCTGTTGGATCTCAACAGGTAAGACAGTGTCTACGGACGGAGTAACACACAAAATGCTGTTGGATCTCAACAGGTAAGACAGTGTCTATGGTCAGAGTAACACACACAAAATGCTGGAATAACTCAGCAGGTCAGACAGTGTCTATGGTCAGAGTAACACACACAAAATGCTGGAGGCACTCAGCAGGTGAGACAGTGTCTAAGGACAGAGTAACACACACCACATGCTGGAATAACTCAGCAGGTCGGACAGTGTCTATGGACGGAGTAACACACACAAAATGCTGGAGTAACACAGCAGGTCAGACAGTGTCTATGGTCAGAGTAACACACACAAAATGCTGGAATAACTCAGCAGGTCAGACAATGTCTATGGTCAGAGTAACACACACAAAATGCTGGAATAACTCAGCAGGTCAGACAGTGTCTATGGACAGAGTAACACACACAAAATGCTGGAGGCACTCAGCAGGTGAGACAGTGTCCAAGGACAGAGTAACACACACTACATGCTGGAATAACTCAGCAGGTCAGACAGTGTCTACGGACAGAGTAACACACACAAAATGCTGGAGGAACACTGCAGGTCAGACAGTGTCTATGGTCAGAGTAACACACACAAAATGCTGGAATAACTCAGCAGGTCAGACAATGTCTATGGTCAGAGTAACACACACAAAATGCTGGAATAACTCAGCAGGTCAGACAATGTCTATGGTCAGAGTAACACACACAAAATGCTGGAGGAACTCAGCAGGTCAGACAGTGTCTATGGACAGAGTAACACACACAAAATGCTGGAATAACTCAGCAGGTCTGACAGTGTCTATGGTCAGAGTGACACACACAAAATGCTGGAGGAACTCAGCAGGTCAGACAGTGTCTACGGACGGAGTAACACACAAAATGCTGGAGGAACTCAGCAGGTCAGACAGTGTCTACGGACGGAGTAACACACAAAATGCTGTTGGATCTCAACAGGTAAGACAGTGTCTACGGACGGAGTAACACACAAAATGCTGTTGGATCTCAACAGGTAAGACAGTGTCTATGGTCAGAGTAACACACACAAAATGCTGGAATAACTCAGCAGGTCAGACAGTGTCTATGGTCAGAGTAACACACACAAAATGCTGGAGGAACTCAGCAGGTGAGACAGTGTCTAAGGACAGAGTAACACACACCACATGCTGGAATAACTCAGCAGGTCAGACAGTGTCTATGGACAGAGTAACACACACAAAATGCTGGAGTAACACAGCAGGTCAGACAGTGTCTATGGTCAGAGTAACACACACAAAATGCTGGAATAACTCAACAGGTCAGACAATGTCTATGGTCAGAGTAACACACACAAAATGCTGGAATAACTCAGCAGGTCAGACAGTGTCTATGGACAGAGTAACACACACAAAATGCCGGAAGAACTCTGCAGCTCAGACAGTGCCTATGGTCAGAGTAACACACACAAAATGCTGGAGGAACTCAGCAGGTCAGACAGTGTCTATGGACAGAGTAACACACACAAAATGCTGGAATAACTCAGCAGGTCTGACAGTGTCTATGGTCAGAGTAACACACACAAAATGCTGGAATAACTCAGCAGGTCAGACAGTGTCTATGGTCAGAGTGACACACACAAAATGCTGAAGGAACTCAGCAGGTCAGACAGTGTCTACGGACGGAGTAACACACAAAATGCTGTTGGATCTCAACAGGTAAGACAGTGTCTATGGTCAGAGTAACACACACTACATGCTGGAATAACTCAGCAGGTCAGACAGTGTCTACGGACAGAGTGACACACACAAAATGCTGGAGGAACTCAGCAGGTCAGACAGTGTCTACGGACGGAGTAACACACAAAATGCTGTTGGATCTCAACAGGTCAGACAGTGTCTATGTTCAGAGTAACACACACAAAATGCTGGAGGCACTCAGCAGGTGAGACAGTGTCCAAGGACAGAGTAACACACACTACATGCTGGAATAACTCAGCAGGTCAGACAGTGTCTACGGACAGAGTAACACACACAAAATGCTGGAGGAACACAGCAGGTCAGACAGTGTCTATGGTCAGAGTAACACACACAAAATGCTGGAATAACTCAGCAGGTCAGACAATGTCTATGGTCAGAGTAACACACACAAAATGCTGGAATAACTCAGCAGGTCAGACAGTGTCTATGGTCAGAGTAACACACACACAATGCTGGAATAACTCAGCAGGTCAGACAGTGTCTACGGACAGAGTAACACACAAAATGCTGGTGGATCTCAACAGGTCAGACAGTGTCTATGGTCAGAGTAACACACACAATATGCTGGAGGAACTCAGCAGGTCAGACAGTGTCTATGGACAGAGTAACACACACAAAATGCTGGAAGAACTCTGCAGCTCAGACAGTGTCTATGGTCAGAGTAACACACACAAAATGCTGGAGGAACTCAGCAGGTCAGACAGTGTCTATGGATAGAGTAACACACACAAAATTCTGGAATAACTCAGCAGGTCTGACAGTGTCTATGGTCAGAGTAACACACACAAAATGCTGGAGGAACTCAGCAGGTCAGACAGTGTCTACGGACGGAGTAACACACAAAATGCTGTTGGATCTCAACAGGTAAGACAGTGTCTATGGTCAGGGTAACACACACAAAATGCTGGAATAACTCAGCTGGTCAGACAGTGTCAATGGTCTGAGTAACACACACAAAATGCTGGAGGAACTCAGCAGGTCAGACAGTGTCTATGGTCAGAGTGACACACACAAAATGCTGGAGGAACTCAGCAGGTCAGACAGTGTCTACGGACGGAGTAACACTCAAAATGCTGGTGGATCTCAACAGGCCAGACAGTGTCTATGGTCAGAGTAACACACAAAATGCTGGAGGAACTCAGCAGGTCAGACAGTGTCTATGGACGGAGTAACACACAGAGAATGCTGGAGGCACTCAGCAGGTGAGACAGTGTCTATGGACAGAGTAACACACACTACATGCTGGAATAACTCAGCAGGTCAGACAGTGTCTACGGACAGAGTAACACACACAATATGCTGAAGGAACTCAGCAGGTCAGAAAGTGTCTATGGACAGAGTAACACACACAAAATGCTGCAAGAACTCTGCAGCTCAGACAGTGTCTATGGTCAGAGTAACACACACAAAATGCTGGAGGAACTCAGCAGGTCAGACAGTGTCTATGGATAGAGTAACACACACAAAATGCTGGAATAACTCAGCAGGTCTGACAGTGTCTATGGTCAGAGTAACACACGCAAAATGCTGGAATAACTCAGCAGGTCAGACAGTGTCTATGGTCAGAGTGACACACACAAAATGCTGGAGGAACTCAGCAGGTCAGACAGTGTCTACGGACGGAGTAAAACACAAAATGCTGTTGGATCTCAACAGGTAAGACAGTGTCTACGGACGGAGTAACACACAAAATGCTGTTGGATCTCAACAGGTAAGACAGTGTCTATGGTCAGAGTAACACACACAAAATGCTGGAATAACTCAGCAGGTCAGACAGTGTCTATGGTCAGAGTAACACACACAAAATGCTGGAGGCACTCAGCAGGTGAGACAGTGTCTAAGGACAGAGTAACACACACCACATGCTGGAATAACTCAGCAGGTCAGACAGTGTCTATGGACAGAGTAACACACACAAAATGCTGGAAGAACTCTGCAGCTCAGACAGTGTCTATGGTCAGAGTAACACACACAAAATGCTGGAGGAACTCAGCAGGTCAGACAGTGTCTATGGATAGAGTAACACACACAAAATGCTGGAATAACTCAGCAGGTCTGACAGTGTCTATGGTCAGAGTAACACACACAAAATGCTGGAGGAACTCAGCAGGTCAGACAGTGTCTACGGACAGAGTAACACACAAAATGCTGGTGGATCTCAACAGGTCAGACAGTGTCTATGGTCAGAGTAACACACACAATATGCTGGAGGAACTCAGCAGGTCAGACAGTGTCTATGGACAGAGTAACACACACAAAATGCTGGAAGAACTCTGCAGCTCAGACAGTGTCTATGGTCAGAGTAACACACACAAAATGCTGGAGGCATTCAGCAGGTCAGACAGTATCTACGGACAGAGTAACACACACAGAATGCTGGAGGCACTCAGCAGGTCAGACAGTGTCTATGGACAGAGTTACACACACAAAATTCTGGAGGAACTCAGCAGGTCAGACTGTGTCTATGGACAGAGTAACACACACAAATTGCTGGAATAACTCAGCAGGTCAGACAGTGTCTACGTACAGAGTAACACACACAAAATGCTGGAGGAACTGTTCAGGTCAGGCAATGTCTACGGATAGAGTAACACACACAAAATGCTGGAGGAACTCAGCAGGTCAGACAGTGTCTATGGACGGAGTAACACACACAGAATGCTGGAGGCACTCAACAGGTCAGACAGTGTCTATGGACAGAGTTACACACACAAAATGCTGGAGGAACTCAGCAGGTCAGACTGTGTCTATGGACAGAGTAACACACACAAAATGCTGGAATAACTCAGCAGGTCAGACAGTGTCTACGTACAGAGTAACACACACAAAATGCTGGAGGAACTGTGCAGGTCAGGCAATGTCTACGGATAGAGTAACACACACAAAATGCTGGAATAACTCAGCAGGTCAGACAGTGTCTATGGACGGAGTAAGACACAAAATGCTGGAGGAACTCAGCAGGTCAGACAGTGTCTATGGACGGAGTAACACACACAGAATGCTGGAGGCACTCAGCAGGTCAGACAGTGTATATGGTCAGAGTAACACACACAAAATGCTGGAATAACTCAGCAGGTCAGACAGTGTCTATGGTCAGAGTAACACACACAAAATGCTGGAATAACTCAGCAGGTCAGAGTGTCTATGGTCAGAGTGACACACACAAAATGCTGGAGGAACTCAGCAGGTCAGACAGTGTCTACGGACGGAGTAACACACAAAATGCTGTTGGATCTCAACAGGTAAGACAGTGTCTATGGTCAGAGTAACACACACAAAATGCTGGAATAACTCAGCAGGTCAGACAGTGTCTATGGTCAGAGTAACACACACAAAATGCTGGAGGCACTCAGCAGGTGAGACAGTGTCTAAGGACAGAGTAACACACACTACATGCTGGAATAACTCAGCAGGTCAGACAGTGTCTACGGACAGAGTAACACACACAAAATGCTGGAGGAACACAGCAGGTCAGACAGTGTCTATGGTCAGAGTAACACACACAAAATGCTGGAATAACTCAGCAGGTCAGACAATGTCTATGGTCAGAGTAACACACACAAAATGCTGGAATAACTCAGCAGGTCAGACAGTGTCTATGGTCAGAGTAACACACACACAATGCTGGAATAACTCAGCAGGTCAGACAGTGTCTACGGACAGAGTAACACACAAAATGCTGGTGGATCTCAACAGGTCAGACAGTGTCTATGGTCAGAGTAACACACACAATATGCTGGAGGAACTCAGCAGGTCAGACAGTGTCTATGGACAGAGTAACACACACAAAATGCTGCAAGAACTCTGCAGGTCTGACAGTGTCTATGGTCAGAGTAACACACACAAAATGCTGGAATAACTCAGCAGGTCAGACAGTGTCTATGGTCAGAGTGACACACACAAAATGCTGGAGGAACTCAGCAGGTCAGACAGTGTCTACGGACGGAGTAACACACAAAATGCTGTTGGATCTCAACAGGTAAGACAGTGTCTACGGACGGAGTAACACACAAAATGCTGTTGGATCTCAACAGGTAAGACAGTGTCTATGGTCAGAGTAACACACACAAAATGCTGGAATAACTCAGCAGGTCAGACAGTGTCTATGGTCAGAGTAACACACACAAAATGCTGGAGGCACTCAGCAGGTGAGACAGTGTCTAAGGACAGAGTAACACACACCACATGCTGGAATAACTCAGCAGGTCAGACAGTGTCTATGGACAGAGTAACACACACAAAATGCTGGAATAACTCAGCAGCTCAGACAGTGTCTATGGTCAGAGTAACACACACAAAATGCTGGAGGAACTCAGCAGGTCAGACAGTGTCTATGGACAGAGTAACACACACAAAATGCTGGAATAACTCAGCAGGTCTGACAGTGTCTACGGTCAGAGTAACACACACAAAATGCTGCAATAACTCAGCAGGTCAGACAGTGTCTATGGTCAGAGTGACACACACAAAATGCTGGAGGAACTCAGCAGGTCAGACAGTGTCTACGGACGGAGTAACACACAAAATGCTGTTGGATCTCAACAGGTAAGACAGTGTCTATGGTCAGAGTAACACACATTACATGCTGGAATAACTCAGCAGGTCAGACAGTGTCTACGGACAGAGTGACACACACAAATTGCTGGAGGAACTCAGCAGGTCAGACAGTGTCTACGGACGGAGTAACACACAAAATGCTGTTGGATCTCAACAGGTCAGACAGTGTCTAAGGACAGAGTAACACACACAAAATGCTGGAATAACTCAGCAGGTCAGACAATGTCTATGGTCAGAGTAACACACACAAAATGCTGGAATAACTCAGCAGGTCAGACAGTGTCTATGGTCAGAGTAACACACACACAATGCTGGAATAACTCAGCAGGTCAGACAGTGTCTATGGACAGAGTAACACACACAAAATGCTGGAATAACTCAGCAGGTCAGACAATGTCTATGGTCAGAGTAACACACACAAAATGCTGGAATAACTCAGCAGGTCAGACAGTGTCTATGGTCAGAGTAACACACACACAATGCTGGAATAACTCAGCAGGTCAGACAGTGTCTACGGACAGAGTAACACACAAAATGCTGGTGGATCTCAACAGGTCAGACAGTGTCTATGGTCAGAGTAACACACACAATATGCTGGAGGAACTCAGCAGGTCAGACAGTGTCTATGGACAGAGTAACACACACAAAATGCTGGAGGAACTCAGCAGGTCAGACAGTGTCTATGGATAGAGTAACACCCACAAAATTCTGGAATAACTCAGCAGGTCTGACAGTGTCTATGGTCAGAGTAACACACACAAAATGCTGGAGGAACTCAGCAGGTCAGACAGTGTCTACGGACGGAGTAACACACAAAATGCTGTTGGATCTCAACAGGTAAGACAGTGTCTATGGTCAGGGTAACACACACAAAATGCTGGAATAACTCAGCTGGTCAGACAGTGTCAATGGTCTGAGTAACACACACAAAATGCTGGAGGAACTCAGCAGGTCAGACAGTGTCTATGGTCAGAGTGACACACACAAAATGCTGGAGGAACTCAGCAGGTCAGACAGTGTCTACGGACGGAGTAACACTCAAAATGCTGGTGGATCTCAACAGGCCAGACAGTGTCTATGGTCAGAGTAACACACAAAATGCTGGAGGAACTCAGCAGGTCAGACAGTGTCTATGGACGGAGTAACACACAGAGAATGCTGGAGGCACTCAGCAGGTGAGACAGTGTCTATGGACAGAGTAACACACACTACATGCTGGAATAACTCAGCAGGTCAGACAGTGTCTACGGACAGAGTAACACACACAATATGCTGGAGGAACTCAGCAGGTCAGACAGTGTCTATGGACAGAGTAACACACACAAAATGCTGCAAGAACTCTGCAGCTCAGACAGTGTCTATGGTCAGAGTAACACACACAAAATGCTGGAGGAACTCAGCAGGTCAGACAGTGTCTATGGATAGAGTAACACACACAAAATGCTGGAATAACTCAGCAGGTCTGACAGTGTCTATGGTCAGAGTAACACACACAAAATGCTGGAATAACTCAGCAGGTCAGACAGTGTCTATGGTCAGAGTGACACACACGAAATGCTGGAGGAACTCAGCAGGTCAGACAGTGTCTACGGACGGAGTAACACACAAAATGCTGTTGGATCTCAACAGGTAAGACAGTGTCTACGGACGGAGTAACACACAAAATGCTGTTGGATCTCAACAGGTAAGACAGTGTCTATGGTCAGAGTAACACACACAAAATGCTGGAATAACTCAGCAGGTCAGACAGTGTCTATGGTCAGAGTAACACACACAAAATGCTGGAGGCACTCAGCAGGTGAGACAGTGTCTAAGGACAGAGTAACACACACCACATGCTGGAATAACTCAGCAGGTCAGACAGTGTCTATGGACAGAGTAACACACACAAAATGCTGGAAGAACTCTGCAGCTCAGACAGTGTCTATGGTCAGAGTAACACACACAAAATGCTGGAGGAACTCAGCAGGTCAGACAGTGTCTATGGATAGAGTAACACACACAAAATGCTGGAATAACTCAGCAGGTCTGACAGTGTCTATGGTCAGAGTAACACACACAAAATGCTGGAGGAACTCAGCAGGTCAGACAGTGTCTACGGACAGAGTAACACACAAAATGCTGGTGGATCTCAACAGGTCAGACAGTGTCTATGGTCAGAGTAACACACACAATATGCTGGAGGAACTCAGCAGGTCAGACAGTGTCTATGGACAGAGTAACACACACAAAATGCTGGAAGAACTCTGCAGCTCAGACAGTGTCTATGGTCAGAGTAACACACACAAAATGCTGGAGGCATTCAGCAGGTCAGACAGTATCTACGGACAGAGTAACACACACAGAATGCTGGAGGCACTCAGCAGGTCAGACAGTGTCTATGGACAGAGTTACACACACAAAATTCTGGAGGAACTCAGCAGGTCAGACTGTGTCTATGGACAGAGTAACACACACAAATTGCTGGAATAACTCAGCAGGTCAGACAGTGTCTACGTACAGAGTAACACACACAAAATGCTGGAGGAACTGTTCAGGTCAGGCAATGTCTACGGATAGAGTAACACACACAAAATGCTGGAGGAACTCAGCAGGTCAGACAGTGTCTATGGACGGAGTAACACACACAGAATGCTGGAGGCACTCAGCAGGTCAGACAGTGTCTATGGACAGAGTTACACACACAAAATGCTGGAGGAACTCAGCAGGTCAGACTGTGTCTATGGACAGAGTAACACACACAAAATGCTGGAATAACTCAGCAGGTCAGACAGTGTCTACGTACAGAGTAACACACACAAAATGCTGGAGGAACTGTGCAGGTCAGGCAATGTCTACGGATAGAGTAACACACACAAAATGCTGGAATAACTCAGCAGGTCAGACAGTGTCTATGGACGGAGTAAGACACAAAATGCTGGAGGAACTCAGCCGGTCAGACAGTGTCTATGGACGGAGTAACACACACAGAATGCTGGAGGCACTCAGCAGGTCAGACAGTGTCTATGGTCAGAGTAACACACACAAAATGCTGGAGGCACTCAGCAGGTGAGACAGTGTCTATGGTCAGAGTAACACACACAATATGCTGGAGGAACTCAGCAGGTCAGACAGTGTCTACGGACAGAGTAACACACAAAATGCTGGTGGATCTCAACAGGTCAGACAGTGTCTATGGTCAGAGTAACACACACAATATGCTGGAGGAACTCAGCAGGTCAGACAGTGTCTATGGACAGAGTAACACACACAAAATGCTGGAAGAACTCTGCAGCTCAGACAGTGTCTATGGTCAGAGTAACACACACAAAATGCTGGAATAACTCAGCAGGTCAGACAGTGTCTATGGTCAGAGTGACACACACAAAATGCTGGAGGAACTCAGCAGGTCAGACAGTGTCTACGGACGGAGTAACACACAAAATGCTGTTGGATCTCAACAGGTAAGACAGTGTCTACGGACGGAGTAACACACAAAATGCTGTTGGATCTCAACAGGTAAGACAGTGTCTATGGTCAGAGTAACACACACAAAATGCTGGAATAACTCAGCAGGTCAGACAGTGTCTATGGTCAGAGTAACACACACAAAATGCTGGAGGCACTCAGCAGGTGAGACAGTGTCTAAGGACAGAGTAACACACACCACATGCTGGAATAACTCAGCAGGTCAGACAGTGTCTATGGACAGAGTAACACACACAAAATGCTGGAAGAACTCTGCAGCTCAGACAGTGTCTATGGTCAGAGTAACACACACAAAATGCTGGAGGAACTCAGCAGGTCAGACAGTGTCTATGGATAGAGTAACACACACAAAATGCTGGAATAACTCAGCAGGTCTGACAGTGTCTATGGTCAGAGTAACACACACAAAATGCTGGAGGAACTCAGCAGGTCAGACAGTGTCTACGGACAGAGTAACACACAAAATGCTGGTGGATCTCAACAGGTCAGACAGTGTCTATGGTCAGAGTAACACACACAATATGCTGGAGGAACTCAGCAGGTCAGACAGTGTCTATGGACAGAGTAACACACACAAAATGCTGGAAGAACTCTGCAGCTCAGACAGTGTCTATGGTCAGAGTAACACACACAAAATGCTGGAGGCATTCAGCAGGTCAGACAGTATCTACGGACAGAGTAACGCACACAGAATGCTGGAGGCACTCAGCAGGTCAGACAGTGTCTATGGACAGAGTTACACACACAAAATTCTGGAGGAACTCAGCAGGTCAGACTGTGTCTATGGACAGAGTAACACACACAAATTGCTGGAATAACTCAGCAGGTCAGACAGTGTCTACGTACAGAGTAACACACACAAAATGCTGGAGGAACTGTTCAGGTCAGGCAATGTCTACGGATAGAGTAACACACACAAAATGCTGGAGGAACTCAGCAGGTCAGACAGTGTCTATGGACGGAGTAACACACACAGAATGCTGGAGGCACTCAGCAGGTCAGACAGTGTCTATGGACAGAGTTACACACACAAAATGCTGGAGGAACTCAGCAGGTCAGACTGTGTCTATGGACAGAGTAACACACACAAAATGCTGGAATAACTCAGCAGGTCAGACAGTGTCTACGTACAGAGTAACACACACAAAATGCTGGAGGAACTGTGCAGGTCAGGCAATGTCTACGGATAGAGTAACACACACAAAATGCTGGAATAACTCAGCAGGTCAGACAGTGTCTATGGACGGAGTAAGACACAAAATGCTGGAGGAACTCAGCAGGTCAGACAGTGTCTATGGACGGAGTAACACACACAGAATGCTGGAGGCACTCAGCAGGTCAGACAGTGTCTATGGTCAGATTAACACACACAAAATGCTGGAGGCACTCAGCAGGTGAGACAGTGTCTATGGTCAGAGTAACACACACAATATGCTGGAGGAACTCAGCAGGTCAGACAGTGTCTACGGACAGAGTAACACACAAAATGCTGGTGGATCTCAACAGGTCAGACAGTGTCTATGGTCAGAGTAACACACACAATATGCTGGAGGAACTCAGCAGGTCAGACAGTGTCTATGGACAGAGTAACACACACAAAATGCTGGAAGAACTCTGCAGCTCAGACAGTGTCTATGGTCAGAGTAACACACACAAAATGCTGGAGGCATTCAGCAGGTCAGACAGTATCTACGGACAGAGTAACACACACAGAATGCTGGAGGCACTCAGCAGGTCAGACAGTGTCTATGGACAGAGTTACACACACAAAATTCTGGAGGAACTCAGCAGGTCAGACTGTGTCTATGGACAGAGTAACACACACAAATTGCTGGAATAACTCAGCAGGTCAGACAGTGTCTACGTACAGAGTAACACACACAAAATGCTGGAGGAACTGTTCAGGTCAGGCAATGTCTACGGATAGAGTAACACACACAAAATGCTGGAGGAACTCAGCAGGTCAGACAGTGTCTATGGACGGAGTAACACACACAGAATGCTGGAGGCACTCAGCAGGTCAGACAGTGTCTATGGACAGAGTTACACACACAAAATGCTGGAGGAACTCAGCAGGTCAGACTGTGTCTATGGACAGAGTAACACACACAAAATGCTGGAATAACTCAGCAGGTCAGACAGTGTCTACGTACAGAGTAACACACACAAAATGCTGGAGGAACTGTGCAGGTCAGGCAATGTCTACGGATAGAGTAACACACACAAAATGCTGGAATAACTCAGCAGGTCAGACAGTGTCTATGGACGGAGTAAGACACAAAATGCTGGAGGAACTCAGCAGGTCAGACAGTGTCTATGGACGGAGTAACACACACAGAATGCTGGAGGCACTCAGCAGGTCAGACAGTGTCTATGGTCAGAGTAACACACACAAAATGCTGGAGGCACTCAGCAGGTGAGACAGTGTCTATGGTCAGAGTAACACACACAATATGCTGGAGGAACTCAGCAGGTCAGACAGTGTCTATGGACAGAGTAACACACACAAAATGCTGCAAGAACTCTGCAGGTCTGACAGTGTCTATGGTCAGAGTAACACACACAAAATGCTGGAATAACTCAGCAGGTCAGACAGTGTCTATGGTCAGAGTGACACACACAAAATGCTGGAGGAACTCAGCAGGTCAGACAGTGTCTACGGACGGAGTAACACACAAAATGCTGTTGGATCTCAACAGGTAAGACAGTGTCTACGGACGGAGTAACACACAAAATGCTGTTGGATCTCAGCAGGTAAGACAGTGTCTATGGTCAGAGTAACACACACAAAATGCTGGAATAACTCAGCAGGTCAGACAGTGTCTATGGTCAGAGTAACACACACAAAATGCTGGAGGCACTCAGCAGGTCAGACAGTGTCTAAGGACAGAGTAACACACACCACATGCTGGAATAACTCAGCAGGTCAGACAGTGTCTATGGACAGAGTAACACACACAAAATGCTGGAGTAACACAGCAGGTCAGACAGTGTCTATGGTCAGAGTAACACACACAAAATGCTGGAATAACTCAGCAGGTCAGACAATGTCTATGGTCAGAGTAACACACACAAAATGCTGGAATAACTCAGCAGGTCAGACAGTGTCTATGGACAGAGTAACACACACAAAATGCTGGAAGAACTCTGCAGCTCAGACAGTGTCTATGGTCAGAGTAACACACACAAAATGCTGGAGGAACTCAGCAGGTCAGACAGTGTCTATGGACAGAGTAACACACACAAAATGCTGGAATAACTCAGCAGGTCTGACAGTGTCTATGGTCAGAGTAACACACACAAAATGCTGGAATAACTCAGCAGGTAAGACAGTGTCTATGGTCAGAGTAACACACACTACATGCTGGAATAACTCAGCAGGTCAGACAGTGTCTACGGACAGAGTGACACACACAAAATGCTGGAGGAACTCAGCAGGTCAGACAGTGTCTACGGACGGAGTAACACACAAAATGCTGTTGGATCTCAACAGGTCAGACAGTGCCTATGTTCAGAGTAACACACACAGAATGCTGGAGGCACTCAGCAGGTGAGACAGTGTCCAAGGACAGAGTAACACACACTACATGCTGGAATAACTCAGCAGGTCAGACAGTGTCTACGGACAGAGTAACACACACAAAATGCTGGAGGAACACAGCAGGTCAGACAGTGTCTATGGTCAGAGTAACACACACAAAATGCTGGAATAACTCAGCAGGTCAGACAATGTCTATGGTCAGAGTAACACACACAAAATGCTGGAATAACTCAGCAGGTCAGACAGTGTCTATGGTCAGAGTAACACACACACAATGCTGGAATAACTCAGCAGGTCAGACAGTGTCTACGGACAGAGTAACACACAAAATGCTGGTGGATCTCAACAGGTCAGACAGTGTCTATGGTCAGAGTAACACACACAATATGCTGGAAGAACTCAGCAGGTCAGACAGTGTCTATGGACAGAGTAACACACACAAAATGCTGGAAGAACTCTGCAGCTCAGACAGTGTCTATGGTCAGAGTAACACACACAAAATGCTGGAGGAACTCAGCAGGTCAGACAGTGTCTATGGATAGAGTAACACACACAAAATTCTGGAATAACTCAGCAGGTCTGACAGTGTCTATGGTCAGAGTAACACACACAAAATGCTGGAGGAACTCAGCAGGTCAGACAGTGTCTACGGACGGAGTAACACACAAAATGCTGTTGAATCTCAACAGGTAAGACAGTGTCTATGGTCAGGGTAACACACACAAAATGCTGGAATAACTCAGCTGGTCAGACAGTGTCAATGGTCTGAGTAACACACACAAAATGCTGGAGGAACTCAGCAGGTCAGACAGTGTCTATGGTCAGAGTGACACACACAAAATGCTGGAGGAACTCAGCAGGTCAGACAGTGTCTACGGACGGAGTAACACTCAAAATGCTGGTGGATCTCAACAGGCCAGACAGTGTCTATGGTCAGAGTAACACACACAAAATGCTGGAGGAACTCAGCAGGTCAGACAGTGTTTATGGTCAGAGTAACACACACACAATGCTGGAATAACTCAGCAGGTCAGACAGTGTCTACGGACAGAGTAACACACAAAATGCAGGTGGATCTCAACAGGTCAGACAGTGTCTATGGTCAGAGTAACACACACAAAATGCTGGAGGAACTCAGCAGGTCAGACAGTGTCTATGGTCAGAGTAACACACACAAAATGCTGGAATAACTCAGCAGGTCAGACAGTGTCTATGGTCAGAGTAACACACACAAAATGCTGGAGGAACTCAGCAGGTCAGACCGTGTCTGTGGTCAGAGTAACACACACAAAATGCTGGAGGAACTCAGCAGGTCAGACAGAGTCTACGGACGGAGTAACACACAAAATGCTGGTGGATCTCAACAGGTCAGACAGTGTCTACGGACGGAGTAACACACAAAATGCTGGTGGATCTCAACAGGTCAGACAGTGTCTATGGACGGAGTAAGACACAAAATGCTGGAGGAACTCAGCAGGTCAGACAGTGTCTATGGACGGAGTAACACACAGAGAATGCTGGAGGCACTCAGCAGGTGAGACAGTGTCTATGGACAGAGTAACACACACTACATGCTGGAATAACTCAGCAGGTCAGACAGTGTCTACGGACAGAGTAACACACACAATATGCTGGAGGAACTCAGCAGGTCAGACAGTGTCTATGGACAGAGTAACACACACAAAATGCTGCAAGAACTCTGCAGCTCAGACAGTGTCTATGGTCAGAGTAACACACACAAAATGCTGGAGGAACTCAGCAGGTCAGACAGTGTCTATGGATAGAGTAACACACACAAAATGCTGGAATAACTCAGCAGGTCTGACAGTGTCTATGGTCAGAGTAACACACACAAAATGCTGGAATAACTCAGCAAGTCAGACAGTGTCTATGGTCAGAGTGACACACACAAAATGCTGGAGGAAATCAGCAGGTCAGACAGTGTCTACGGACGGAGTAACACACAAAATGCTGTTGGATCACAACAGGTAAGACAGTGTCTACGGACGGAGTAACACACAAAATGCTGTTGGATCTCAACAGGTAAGACGGTGTCTATGGTCAGAGTAACACACACAAAATACTGGAATAACTCAGCAGGTCAGACAGTGTCTATGGTCAGAGTAACACACACAAAATGCTGGAGGCACTCAGCAGGTGAGACAGTGTCTAAGGACAGAGTAACGCACACCACATGCTGGAATAGCTCAGCAGGTCAGACAGTGTCTATGGACAGAGTAACACACACAAAATGCTGGAGTAACACAGCAGGTCAGACAGTGTCTATGGTCAGAGTAACACACACAAAATGCTGGAATAACTCAGCAGGTCAGACAATGTCTATGGTCAGAGTAACACACACAAAATGCTGGAATAACTCAGCAGGTCAGACAGTGTCTATGGACAGAGTAACACACACAAAATGCTGGAGGAACTCAGCAGGTCAGACAGTGTCTATGGACAGAGTAACACACACAAAATGCTGGAATAACTCAGCAGGTCTGACAGCGTCTATGGTCAGAGTAACACACACAAAATGCTGGAATAACTCAGCAGGTCAGACAGTGTCTATGGTCAGAGTGACACACACAAAATGCTGGAGGAACTCAGCAGGTCAGACAGTGTCTACGGACGGAGTAACACACAAAATGCTGTTGGATCTCAACAGGTAAGACAGTGTCTATGGTCAGAGTAACACACACTACATGCTGGAATAACTCAGCAGGTCAGACAGTGTCTACGGACAGAGTGACACACACAAAATGCTGGAGGAACTCAGCAGGTCAGACAGTGTCTACGGACGGAGTAACACACAAAATGCTGTTGGATCTCAACAGGTCAGACAGTGTCTATGTTCAGAGTAACACACACAAAATGCTGGAGGCACTCAGCAGGTGAGACAGTGTCCAAGGACAGAGTAACACACACTACATGCTGGAATAACTCAGCAGGTCAGACAGTGTCTATGGTCAGAGTAACACACACAAAATGCTGGAATAACTCAGCAGGTCAGACAATGTCTATGGTCAGAGTAACACACACAAAATGCTGGAATAACTCAGCAGGTCAGACAGTGTCTATGGTCAGAGTAACACACACACAATGCTGGAATAACTCAGCAGGTCAGACAGTGTCTACGGACAGAGTAACACACAAAATGCTGGTGGATCTCAACAGGTCAGACAGTGTCTATGGTCAGAGTAACACACACAATATGCTGGAGGAACTCAGCAGGTCAGACAGTGTCTATGGACAGAGTAACACACACAAAATGCTGGAAGAACTCTGCAGCTCAGACAGTGTCTATGGTCAGAGTAACACACACAAAATGCTGGAGGAACTCAGCAGGTCAGACAGTGTCTACGGACGGAGTAACACACAAAATGCTGTTGGATCTCAACAGGTAAGACAGTGTCTATGGTCAGGGTAACACACACAAAATGCTGGAATAACGCAGCAGGTCAGACAGTGTCAATGGTCTGAGTAACACACACAAAATGCTGGAGGAACTCAGCAGGTCAGACAGTGTCTATGAACAGAGTAACACAGACAAAATGCTGGAGGAACTCAGCAGGTCAGACAGTGTCTATGGACAGAGTAACACTCAAAATGCTGGTGGATCTCAACAGGCCAGACAGTGTCTATGGTCAGAGTAACACACACAAAATGCTGTAGGAACTCAGCAGGTCAGACAGTGTCTATGGTCAGAGTAACACACACACAATGCTGGAATAACTCAGCAGGTCAGACAGTGTCTACGGACAGAGTAACACACAAAATGCTGGTGGATCTCAACAGGTCAGAAAGTGTCTATGGTCAGAGTAACACACACAAAATGCTGGAGGAACTCAGCAGGTCAGACAGTGTCTATGGTCAGAGTAACACACACAAAATGCTGGAATAACTCAGCAGGTCAGACAGTGTCTATGGTCAGAGTAACACAAACAAAATGCTGGAGGAACTCAGCAGGTCAGACCGTGTCTGTGGTCAGAGTGTGACAAACAAAATGCTGGAGGATCTCAGCAGGTCAGAGAGTGTCTACGGACGGAGTAACACACAAAATGCTGGTGGATCTCAACAGGTCAGACAGTGTCTATGGTCAGAGTAACACACACAAAATGCTGGAGGCATTCAGCAGGTCAGGCACTGTCTATGGAAGGAGTAACACGCACCGAATGCTGGAGGCACTCAGCAGGTCAGACAGTGGCTGTGGACAGAGTTACACACACAAAATGCTGGAGGAACTCAGCAGGTCAGACTGTGTCTATGGACAGAGTAACACACACAAAATGCTGGAATAACTCAGCAGGTCAGACAGTGTCTAAGTACAGAGTAACACACACAAAATGCTGGGGGAACTGTGCAGGTTAGTCAGTGTCTACGGATAGAGTAACACACACAAAATGCTGGAATAACTCAGCAGGTCAGACAGTGTCTATGGACGGAGTATCACACACAGAATGCTGGAGGCACTCAGCAGGTCAGACAGTGTCTATGGACAGAGTAACACACACAAAATGCTGGAATAACTCAGCAGGTCAGACAGAGTCTACGCACGGAGTAACACACACAAAATGCTGGAGGAACTCAGCAGGTCAGACAGTGTCTATGGACAGAGTAACACACACAAAATGCTGGAATAACTCAGCAGGTCAGACAGTGTCTACGGACGGAGTAACACACAATATGCTGGTGGATCTCAACAGGTCAGACAGTGTCTATGGTCAGAGTAACACACACAAAATGCTGGAGGAACTCAGCAGGTCAGACAGTGTCTATGGACAGAGTAACACACACAAAATGCTGGAATAACTCAGCAGGTCAGACAGTGTCTATGGTCAGAGTAACACACACAAAATGCCGGAGGAACTCAGCAGGTCAGACAGTGTCTATGGTCAGAGTGACACAAACAAAATGCTGGAGGAACTCAGCAGGTCAGACAGTGTCTACGGACGGAGTAAAACACAAAATGCTGGTGGGTCTCAACAGGTCAGACAGTGTCTATGGTCAGAGTAACACACAAAAAATGCTGGAATAACTCAGCAGGTCAGACAGTGTCTATGGTCAGAGTAACACTCACAAAATGCGGGAAGAATTCAGCAGGTCAGACAGTGTCTATGGTCAGAGTAACACACACAAAATGCTGGAGGAACTCAGCAGGTCAGACAGTGTCTATGGTCAGAGTAACACACACACAATGCTGGAATAACTCAGCAGGTCAGACAGTGTCTACGGACAGAGTAACACACAAAATGCCGGTGGATCTCAACAGGTCAGACAGTGTCTATGGACAGAGTAACACACACAAAATGCTGGAAGAACTCTGCAGCTCAGACAGTGTCTATGGTCAGAGTAACACACACAAAATGCTGGAGGAACTCAGCAGGTCAGACAGTGTCTATGGATAGAGTAACACACACAAAATGCTGGAGGAACTCAGCAGCTCAGACAGTGTCTTTGGTCAGAGTAACACACACAAAATGCTGGAGGATCTCAGCAGGTCAGACAGTGTCTATGGACAGAGTAACACACACAAAATGCTGGAGGAACTCAGCAGTTCAGACAGTGTCTATGGACAGAGTAACACTCTCAAAATGCTGGAAGAACGCAGCAGGTCAGACAGTGTCTCTGGTCTGAGAAACACAGACAAAATGCTGGAGGAACTCAGCAGGTCAGACAGTGGCTGTGGTCAGAGTAACACAGACAGAATGCTGGAGGAACTTAGCAGGTCAGACAGTGCCTACGGACAGAGTAACACACACAAAATGCTGGAATAACTCAGCAGGTTAGACAGTGTCTACGGACAGAGTAACACACACAAAATGCTGGAGGAACTCAGCAGGTCAGACAGTGTCTATGGACGGAGTAACACACACAAAATGGTGGAGGAACTCATCAGGACAGACAGTGTCTATGGACGGAGTAACACACACAGAATGCTGGAGGCATTCAGCAGGTCAGACAGTGTCTACGGACAGAGTAACACACACAAAATGCTGGAGGAACTCAGCAGGTCAGACAGTCTATGGACGGAGTAACACACACAAAATGCTGGAGGAACTCAGCAGGTCAGACAGTGTCTATGGACGGAGTAACACACACAGTATGCTGGAGGCACTCAGCAGGTCAGACAGTGTCTATGGACAGAGTTACACACACAAAATGCTGGAGGAACTCAGCAGGTCAGACTGTATCTATGGACAGAGTAACACACACAAAATGCTGGAATAACTCAGCAGGTCAGACAGTGTCTATGGTCAGAGTGACACACACAAAATGCTGGAGGAACTCAGCAGGTCAGACAGTGTCTACGGACGGAGTAACACATAAAATGCTGTTGGATCTCAACAGGTAAAACAGTGTCTATGGTCAGAGTAACACACACAAAATGCTGGAATAACTCAGCAGGTCAGACAGTGTCTATGGTCAGAGTAACACACACAAAATGCTGGAGGAATTCAGCAGGTCAGACAGTGCCTACGGACAGAGTAACACACACAAAATGCTGGAATAAGTCAGCAGGTTAGACAGTGTCTATGGACGGAGTAACACACACAAAATGCTGGAGGAACTCATCAGGACAGACAGTGTCTATGGACTGAGTAACACACACAAAATGCCGGAGGAACCCAGCAGGTCAGACTGTGTCTATGGACAGAGTAACACACACAAAATGCTGGAATAACTCAGCAGGTCAGACAGTGTCTACGTACAGAGTAACACACACAAAATGCTGGAGGAACTGTGCAGGTCAGGCAATGTCTACGGATAGAGTAACACACACAAAATGCTGGAGGAACTCAGCAGGTCAGACAGTGTCTATGGACGGAGTAACACACACAGAATGCTGGAGGCACTCAGCAGGTCAGACAGTGTCTATGGACAGAGTTACACACACAAAATGCTGGAGGAACTCAGCAGGTCAGACTGTGTCTATGGACAGAGTAACACACACAAAATGCTGGAATAACTCAGCAGGTCAGACAGTGTCTACGGACGGAGTAACACACAATATGCTGGTGGATCTCAACAGGTCAGACAGTGTCTATGGTCAGAGTAACACACACAAAATGCTGGAGGAACTCAGCAGGTCAGACAGTGTCTATGGACAGAGTAACACACACAAAATGCTGGAATAACTCAGCAGGTCAGACAGTGTCTATGGTCAGAGTAACACACACAAAATGCTGGAGGAACTCAGCAGGTCAGACAGTGTCTATGGTCAGAGTGACACAAACAAAATGCTGGAGGAACTCAGCAGGTCAGACAGTGTCTACGGACGGAGTAACACACAAAATGCTGGTGGGTCTCAACAGGTCAGACAGTGTCTATGGTCAGAGTAACACACAAAAAATGCTGGAATAACTCAGCAGGTCAGACAGTGTCTATGGTCAGAGTAACACTCACAAAATGCTGGAAGAATTCAGCAGGTCAGACAGTGTCTATGGTCAGAGTAACACACACAAAATGCTGGAGGAACTCAGCAGGTCAGACAGTGTCTATGGTCAGAGTAACACACACACAATGCTGGAATAACTCAGCAGGTCAGACAGTGTCTACGGACAGAGTAACACACAAAATGCCGGTGGATCTCAACAGGTCAGACAGTGTCTATGGACACAGTAACACACACAAAATGCTGGAAGAACTCTGCAGCTCAGACAGTGTCTATGGTCAGAGTAACACACACAAAATGCTGGAGGAACTCAGCAGGTCAGACAGTGTCTATGGATAGAGTAACACACACAAAATGCTGGAGGAACTCAGCAGCTCAGACAGTGTCTTTGGTCAGAGTAACACACACAAAATGCTGGAGGATCTCAGCAGGTCAGACAGTGTCTATGGACAGAGTAACACACACAAAATGCTGGAGGAACTCAGCAGTTCAGACAGTGTCTATGGACAGAGTAACACTCTCAAAATGCTGGAAGAACGCAGCAGGTCAGACAGTGTCTCTGGTCTGAGAAACACAGACAAAATGCAGGAGGAACTCAGCAGGTCAGACAGTGGCTGTGGTCAGAGTAACACAGACAGAATGCTGGAGGAACTTAGCAGGTCAGACAGTGCCTACGGACAGAGTAACACACACAAAATGCTGGAATAACTCAGCAGGTTAGACAGTGTCTACGGACAGAGTAACACACACAAAATGCTGGAGGAACTCAGCAGGTCAGACAGTGTCTATGGACGGAGTAACACACACAAAATGGTGGAGGAACTCATCAGGACAGACAGTGTCTATGGACGGAGTAACACACACAGAATGCTGGAGGCATTCAGCAGGTCAGACAGTGTCTACGGACAGAGTAACACACACAAAATGCTGGAGGAACTCAGCAGGTCAGACAGTCTATGGACGGAGTAACACACACAAAATGCTGGAGGAACTCAGCAGGTCAGACAGTGTCTATGGACGGAGTAACACACACAGTATGCTGGAGGCACTCAGCAGGTCAGACAGTGTCTATGGACAGAGTTACACACACAAAATGCTGGAGGAACTCAGCAGGTCAGACTGTATCTATGGACAGAGTAACACACACAAAATGCTGGAATAACTCAGCAGGTCAGACAGTGTCTATGGTCAGAGTGACACACACAAAATGCTGGAGGAACTCAGCAGGTCAGACAGTGTCTACGGACGGAGTAACACATAAAATGCTGTTGGATCTCAACAGGTAAAACAGTGTCTATGGTCAGAGTAACACACACAAAATGCTGGAATAACTCAGCAGGTCAGACAGTGTCTATGGTCAGAGTAACACACACAAAATGCTGGAGGAATTCAGCAGGTCAGACAGTGCCTACGGACAGAGTAACACACACAAAATGCTGGAATAAGTCAGCAGGTTAGACAGTGTCTATGGACGGAGTAACACACACAAAATGCTGGAGGAACTCATCAGGACAGACAGTGTCTATGGACTGAGTAACACACACAAAATGCCGGAGGAACCCAGCAGGTCAGACTGTGTCTATGGACAGAGTAACACACACAAAATGCTGGAATAACTCAGCAGGTCAGACAGTGTCTACGTACAGAGTAACACACACAAAATGCTGGAGGAACTGTGCAGGTCAGGCAATGTCTACGGATAGAGTAACACACACAAAATGCTGGAGGAACTCAGCAGGTCAGACAGTGTCTATGGACGGAGTAACACACACAGAATGCTGGAGGCACTCAGCAGGTCAGACAGTGTCTATGGACAGAGTTACACACACAAAATGCTGGAGGAACTCAGCAGGTCAGACTGTGTCTATGGACAGAGTAACACACACAAAATGCTGGAATAACTCAGCAGGTCAGACAGTGTCTACGTACAGAGTAACACACACAAAATGCTGGAGGAACTGTGCAGGTCAGGCAATGTCTACGGATAGAGTAACAGACACAAAATGCTGGAATAACTCAGCAGGTCAGACAGTGTCTATGGACGGAGTAAGACACAAAATGCTGGAGGAACTCAGCAGGTCAGACAGTGTCTATGGACGGAGTAACACACAGAGAATGCTGGAGGCACTCAGCAGGTGAGACAGTGTCTATGGACAGAGTAACACACACTACATGCTGGAATAACTCAGCAGGTCAGACAGTGTCTACGGACAGAGTAACACACACAAAATGCTGGAGGAACACAGCAGGTCAGACAGTGTCTATGGTCAGAGTAACACACACAAAATGCTGGAATAACTCAGCAGGTCAGAGAGTATCTATGCTCAGAGTAACACACACAAAATGCTGGAATAACTCAGCAGGTCAGACAGTGTCTATGGTCAGAGTGACACACACAAAATGCTGGAGGAACTCAGCAGGTCAGACAGTGTCTACGGACGGAGTAACACACAAAATGCTGTTGGATCTCAACAGGTAAGACAGTGTCTATGGTCAGAGTAACACACACAAAATGCTGGAATAACTCAGCAGGTCAGACAGTGGCTATGGTCAGAGTAACACACACAAAATGCTGGAGGCACTCAGCAGGTGAGACAGTGTCTAAGGACAGAGTAACACACACTACATGCTGGAATTACTCAGCAGGTCAGACAGTGTCTACGGACGGAGTAACACACAATATGCTGGTGGATCTCAACAGGTCAGACAGTGTCTATGGTCAGAGTAACACACACAAAATGCTGGAGGAACTCAGCAGGTCAGACAGTGTCTATGGTCAGAGTAACACACACAAAATGCTGGAGGAACTCAGCAGGTCAGACAGTGTCTATGGTCAGAGTAACACACACAAAATGCTGGAGGAACTCAGCAGGTCAGACAGTGTCTACGGACGGAGTAACACACAAAATGCTGGTGGATCTCAACAGGTCAGACAGTGTCTATGGTCAGAGTAACACACAAAAAATGCTGGAATAACTCAGCAGGTCAGACAGTGTCTATGGTCAGAGTAACACTCACAAAATGCTGGAAGAATTCAGCAGGTCAGACAGTGTCTATGGTCAGAGTAACACACACAAAATGCTGGAGGAACTCAGCAGGTCAGACAGTGTCTATGGTCAGAGTAACACACACACAATGCTGGAATAACTCAGCAGGTCAGACAGTGTCTACGGACAGAGTAACACACAAAATGCCGGTGGATCTCAACAGGTCAGACAGTGTCTATGGTCAGAGTAACACACACAAAATGCTGGAGGAACTCAGCAGGTCAGACAGTGTCTATGGACAGAGTAACACACACAAAATGCTGGAAGAACTCTGCAGCTCAGATAGTGTCTATGGTCAGAGTAACACACACAAAATGCTGGAGGAACTCAGCAGGTCAGACAGTGTCTATGGATAGAGTAACACACACAAAATGCTGGAGGAACTCAGCAGCTCAGACAGTGTCTTTCGTCAGAGTAACACACACAAAATGCTGGAGGATCTCAGCAGGTCAGACAGTGTCTATGGACAGAGTAACACACACAAAATGCTGGAGGATCTCAGTAGTTCAGACAGTGTCTATGGACAGAGTAACACTCTCAAAATGCTGGAGGAACGCAGCAGGTCAGACAGTGTCTCTGGTCAGAGTAACACAGACAAAATGCTGGAGGAACTCAGCAGGTCAGACAGTGGCTGTGGTCAGAGTAACACAGACAGAATGCTGGAGGAACTTAGCAGGTCAGACAGTGCCTACGGACAGAGTAACACACACAAAATGCTGGAATAACTCAGCAGGTTAGACAGTGTCTACGGACAGAGTAACACACACAAAATGCTGGAGGAACTCAGCAGGTCAGACAGTGTCTATGGACGGAGTAACACACACAAAATGGTGGAGGAACTCATCAGGACAGACAGTGTCTATGGACGGAGTAACACACACAGAATGCTGGAGGCATTCAGCAGGTCAGACAGTGTCTACGGACAGATTAACACACACAAAATGCTGGAGGAACTCAGCAGGTCAGACAGTCTATGGACGGAGTAACACACACAAAATGCTGGAGGAACTCAGCAGGTCAGACAGTGTCTATGGTCGGAGTAACACACACAGTATGCTGGAGGCACTCAGCAGGTCAGACAGTGTCTATGGACAGAGTTACACACACAAAATGCTGGAGGAACTCAGCAGGTGAGACTGTATCTATGGACAGAGTAACACACACAAAATGCTGGAATAACTCAGCAGGTCAGACAGTGTCTATGGTCAGAGTGACACACACAAAATGCTGGAGGAACTCAGCAGGTCAGACAGTGTCTACGGACGGAGTAACACATAAAATGCTGTTGGATCTCAACAGGTAAAACAGTGTCTATGGTCAGAGTAACACACACAAAATGCTGGAATAACTCAGCAGGTCAGACAGTGTCTATGGTCAGAGTAACACACACAAAATGCTGGAGGAATTCAGCAGGTCAGACAGTGCCTACGGACAGAGTAACACACACAAAATGCTGGAATAAGTCAGCAGGTTAGACAGTGTCTACGGACAGAGTAACACACACAAAATGCTGGAGGAATTCAGCAGGTCAGACAGTGTCTATGGACGGAGTAACACACACAAAATGCTGGAGGAACTCATCAGGACAGACAGTGTCTATGGACTGAGTAACACACACAGAATGCTGGAGGCATTCAGCAGGTCAGTCAGTGTCTACGGACAGAGTAACACACACAGAATGCTGGAGGCACTCAGCAGGTCAGACAGTGTCTATGGACAGAGTTACACACACAAAATGCTGGAGGAACCCAGCAGGTCAGACTGTGTCCATGGACAGAGTAACACACACAAAATGCTGGAATAACTCAGCAGGTGAGACAGTGTCTATGGACAGAGTAACACACACTACATGCTGGAATAACTCAGCAGGTCAGACAGTGTCTACGGACAGAGTAACACACACAAAATGCTGTTGGAACACAGCAGGTCAGACAGTGTCTATGGTCAGAGTAACACAGACAAAATGCTGGAATAACTCAGCAGGTCAGACAGTATCTATGCTCAGAGTAACACACACAAAATGCTGGAATAATTCAGCAGGTCAGACAGTGTCTATGGTCAGAGTGACACACACAAAATGCTGGAGGAACTCAGCAGGTCAGACAGTGTCTACGGACGGAGTAACACACAAAATGCTGTTGGATCTCAACAGGTAAGACAGTGTCTATGGTCAGAGTAACACACACAAAATGCTGGAATAACTCAGCAGGTCAGACAGTGGCTATGGTCAGAGTAACACACACAAAATGATGGAGGCACTCAGCAGGTGAGACAGTGTCTAAGGACAGAGTAACACACACTACATGCTGGAATAACTCAGCAGGTCAGACAGTGTCTACGGACAGAGTAACACACACAAAATGCTGGAGGAACACAGCAGGTCAGACAGTGTCTATGGTCAGAGTAACACACACAAAATGCTGGAATAACTCAGCAGGTCAGACAGTGTCTACGGACAGAGTAACACACACAGAATGCTGGAGGCACTCAGCAGGTCAGACAGTGTCTATGGACAGAGTTACACACACAAAATGCTGGAGGAACCCAGCAGGTCAGACTGTGTCTATGGACAGAGTAACACACACAAAATGCTGGAATAACTCAGCAGGTGAGACAGTGTCTATGGACAGAGTAACACACACTACATGCTGGAATAACTCAGCAGGTCAGACAGTGTCTACGGACAGAGTAACACACACAAAATGCTGGAGGAACACAGCAGGTCAGACAGTGTCTATGGTCAGAGTAACACACACAAAATGCTGGAATAACTCAGCAGGTCAGACAGTATCTATGCTCAGAGTAACACACACAAAATGCTGGAATAATTCAGCAGGTCAGACAGTGTCTATGGTCAGAGTGACACACACAAAATGCTGGAGGAACTCAGCAGGTCAGACATTGTCTACGGACGGAGTAACACACAAAATGCTGTTGGATCTCAACAGGTAAGACAGTGTCTATGGTCAGAGTAACACACACAAAATGCTGGAATAACTCAGCAGGTCAGACAGTGGCTATGGTCAGAGTAACACACACAAAATGATGGAGGCACTCAGCAGGTGAGACAGTGTCTAAGGACAGAGTAACACACACTACATGCTGGAATAACTCAGCAGGTCAGACAGTGTCTACGGACAGAGTAACACACACAAAATGCTGGAGGAACACAGCAGGTCAGACAGTGTCTATGGTCAGAGTAACACACACAAAATGCTGGAATAACTCAGCAGGTCAGACAATGTCTATGGTCAGAGTAACACACACAAAATGCTGGAATAACTCAGCAGGTCAGACAGTGTCTATGGTCAGAGTAACACACACACAAAGCTGGAATAACTCAGCAGGTCAGACAGTGTCTACGGACAGAGTAACACACAAAATGCTGGTGGTTCTCAACAGGTCAGACAGTGTCTATGGTCAGAGTAACAGACACAAAATGCTGGAGGAACTCAGCAGGTCAGACAGTGTCTATGGATAGAGTAACACACACAAAATGCTGGAATAACTCAGCAGGTCTGACAGTGTCTATGGTCAGAGTAACACACACAAAATGCTGGAATAACTCAGCAGGTCAGACAGTGTCTATGGTCAGAGTGACACACACAAAATGCTGGAGGAACTCAGCAGGTCAGACAGTGTCTACGGACGGAGTAACACACAAAATGCTGTTGGATCTCAACAGGTAAGACAGTGTCTATGGTCAGAGTAACACACACTACATGCTGGAATAACTGAGCAGGTCAGACAGTGTCTACGGACAGAGTGACACACACAAAATGCTGGAGGAACTCAGCAGGTCAGACAGTGTCTATGGACGGAGTAACACACAAAATGCTGTTGGATCTCAACAGGTAAGACAGTGTCTATGGTCAGAGTAACACACACAAAATGCTGGAATAACTCAGCAGGTCAGACAGTGTCTATGGTCAGAGTAACACACACAAAATGCTGGAGGCACTCAGCAGGTGAGACAGTGTCTAAGGACAGAGTAACACACACTACATGCTGGAATAACTCAGCAGGTCAGACAGTGTCTACGGACTGAGTAACACACACAAAATGCTGGAGGAACACAGCAGGTCAGACAGTGTCTATGGTCAGAGTAACACACACAAAATGCTGGAATAACTCAGCAGGTCAGACAATGTCTATGGTCAGAGTAACACACACAAAATGCTGGAATACCTCAGCAGGTCAGACAGTGTCTATGGTCAGAGTAACACACACACAATGCTGGAATAACTCAGCAGGTCAGACAGCGTCTACGGACAGAGTAACACACAATATGCTGGTGGATCTCAACAGGTCAGACAGTGTCTATGGTCAGAGTAACACACACAATATGCTGGAGGAAATCAGCAGGTCAGACAGTGTCTATGGACAGAGTAACACACACAAAATGCTGGAAGAACTCTGCAGCTCAGACAGTGTCTATGGTCAGAGTAACACACACAAAATGCTGGAGGAACTCAGCAGGTCAGACAGTGTCTATGGATAGAGTAACACACACAAAATGCTGGAATAACTCAGCATGTCAGACAGTGTCTATGGACGGAGTAACACACACAAAATGCTGGAGGAACTCAGCAGGTCAGACAGTGTCTATGGACGGAGTAACCGCACAGAATGCTGGAGGCACTCAGCAGGTCAGACAGTGTCTCTGGACAGAGTAACACACACAGAATGCTGGAGGAACTCAGCAGGTCAGACAGTGTCTATGGTCAGAGTAACACACACACAATACTGGAATAACTCAGCAGGTCAGACAGTGTCTACGGACAGAGTAACACACACAAAATGCTGGAATAACTCAGCAGGTCTGACAGTGTCTACGGACAGAGTAACACACTAAATGCTGGTGGATCTCAACAGGTCAGACAGTGTCTATGGTCAGAGTAACACACACAAAATGCTGGAGGATCTCAGCAGGTCAGTCAGTGTCTATGGTCAGAGTAACACACACAAACTGCTGGAGGAACTCAGCAGGGCAGACAGTGTCTATGGTCAGAGTAACACACACAAAATGCTGGAGGAACTCAGCAGGTGAGACAGTGTCTAAGGACAGAGTAACACACACTACATGCTGGAATAACTCAGCAGGTCAGACAGTGTCTACGGACAGAGTAACACACACAAAATGCTGGAGGAACTCAGCAGGTCAGTCAGTGTCTATGGTCAGAGTAACACACACCAAATGCTGGAAGAACTCTGCAGCTCAGACAGTGTCTATGGTCAGAGTAACACACACAAAATGCTGGAGGAACTCAGCAGGTCAGACAGTGTCTATGGATAGAGTAACACACACAAAATGCTGGAATAACTCAGCATGTCAGACAGTGTCTATGGACGGAGTAACACACACAAAATGCTGGAGGAACTCAGCAGGTCAGACAGTGTCTATGGACGGAGTAACCGCACAGAATGCTGGAGGCACTCAGCAGGTCAGACAGTGTCTCTGGACAGAGTAACACACACAGAATGCTGGAGGAACTCAGCAGGTCAGACAGTGTCTATGGTCAGAGTAACACACACACAATACTGGAATAACTCAGCAGGTCAGACAGTGTCTACGGACAGAGTAACACACACAAAATGCTGGAGGAACTCAGCAGGTCAGTCAGTGTCTATGGTCAGAGTAACACACACCAAATGCTGGAAGAACTCTGCAGCTCAGACAGTGTCTATGGTCAGAGTAACACACACAGAATGCTGGAGGAACTCAGCAGGTCAGACAGTGTCTATGGTCAGAGTAACACACACACAATACTGGAATAACTCAGCAGGTCAGACAGTGTCTACGGACAGAGTAACACACAAAATGCTGGTGGATCTCAACAGGTCAGACGGTGTCAATGGTCAGAGTAACACACACAAAATGCTGGAGGAACTCAGCAGGTCAGACAGTGTCTATGGACGGAGTAAAACACACAAAATGCCGGAGGAACTCAGCAGGACAGACAGTGTCTATGGACGAAGTAATACACACAGAATGCTGGAGGAACTCAGCAGGTCAGAACGTGTCTACGGTCAGAGTAACACACACAAAATGCTCTAGGAACTCAGCAGGTCAGACAGTGTCTATGGATGGAGTAACACACACAAAATGCTGGAGGAACTCAGCAGGTCATACAGTGTCTATGGTCAGAGTAACACACACACAGTGCTGGAATAACTCAGCAGGTCAGACAGTGTCTACGGACAGAGTAACACACTAAATGCTGGTGGATCTCAACAGGTCAGACAGTGTCTATGGTCAGAGTAACACACACAAAATGCTGGAGGATCTCAGCAGGTCAGTCAGTGTCTATGGTCAGAGTAACACACACAAACTGCTGGAGGAACTCAGCAGGGCAGACAGTGTCTATGGTCAGAGTAACACACACAAAATGCTGGAGGAACTCAGCAGGTGAGACAGTGTCTAAGGACAGAGTAACACACACTACATGCTGGAATAACTCAGCAGGTCAGACAGTGTCTACGGACAGAGTAACACACACAAAATGCTGGAGGAACTCAGCAGGTCAGACAGTGTCTGTGGTCAGAGTGACACACACAAAATGCTGGAGGAACTCAGCAGATCAGACAGTGTCTACGGACGGAGTAACACACAAAATGCTGGTGGATCTCAACAGGTCAGACATTGTCTATGGTCAGAGTAACACACACAAAAGGCTGGAGGCATTCAGCAGGTCTGACAGTCTATGGACGGAGTAACAAACACAAAATGCTGGAGGAACTCAGCAGGTCAGACAGCGTCTATGGACGGAGTATCACACACAGAATGCTGGAGGAACTCAGCAGTTCAGACAGAGTCTACAGACAGAGTAACACACACAAAATGCTGGAATAACTCAGCAGGTTAGACAGTGTCTATGGACAGAGTAACACACACAAAATGCTGGAGGAACTCAGCAGGTCAGACAGTGTCTATGCACGGAGTAACACACACAAAATGCTGGAGGAACTCAGCAGGTCAGACAGTGTCTATGGTCAGAGTAACACACACAAAATGCTGGAATAACTCAGCAGGTCAGACAGTGACTACGGACGGAGTAACACACAAAATGCTGGTGGATCTCAACAGGTCAGACAGTGTCTATGGTCAGAGTAACACACACAAAATGCTGGAGGAACTCAGCAGGTCAGACAGTGTCTATGGTCAGAGTAACACACACAAAATGCTGGAAGAACTCTGCAGCTCAGAGAGTGTCTATGGTCAGAGTAACACACACAAAATGCTGGAGGAACTCAGCAGGTCAGACAGTGTCTATGGATAGAGTAACACACACAAAATGCTGGAATAACTCAGCAGGTCTGACAGTGTCTATGGTCAGAGTAACACACACAAAATGCTGGAATAACTCAGCAGGACAGACAGTGTCTATGGTCAGAGTAACACACACAAAATGCTGGAATAACTCAGCATGTCAGACAGTGTCTATGGACGGAGTAACACACACAAAATGCCGGAGGAACTCAGCAGGTCAGACAGTGTCTATGGACGGAGTAACCGCACAGAATGCTGGAGGCACTCAGCAGGTCAGACAGTGTCTCTGGACAGAGTAACACACACAGAATGCTGGAGGAACTCAGCAGGTCAGACAGTGTCTATGGTCAGAGTAACACACACACAATACTGGAATAACTCAGCAGGTCAGACAGTGTCTACGGACAGAGTAACACACAAAATGCTGGTGGATCTCAACAGGTCAGACGGTGTCAATGGTCAGAGTAACACACACAAAATGCTGGAGGAACTCAGCAGGTCAGACAGTGTCTATGGACGGAGTAAAACACACAAAATGCCGGAGGAACTCAGCAGGACAGACAGTGTCTATGGACGAAGTAACACACACAGAATGCTGGAGGAACTCAGCAGGTCAGAACGTGTCTATGGTCAGAGTAACACACACAAAATGCTCTAGGAACTCAGCAGGTCAGACAGTGTCTATGGATGGAGTAACACACACAAAATGCTGGAGGAACTCAGCAGGTCATACAGTGTCTATGGTCAGAGTAACACACACAAAATGCTGGAATAACTCAGCAGGTCAGACAGTGTCTACGGACAGAGTAACACACACAAAATGCTGGAATAACTCAGCAGGTCAGACAGTGTCTACGGACAGAGTAACACACTAAATGCTGGTGGATCTCAACAGGTCAGACAGTGTCTATGGTCAGAGTAACACACACAAAATGCTGGAGGATCTCAGCAGGTCAGTCAGTGTCTATGGTCAGAGTAACACACACAAACTGCTGGAGGAACTCAGCAGGGCAGACAGTGTCTATGGTCAGAGTAACACACACAAAATGCTGGAGGAACTCAGCAGGTGAGACAGTGTCTAAGGACAGAGTAACACACACTACATGCTGGAATAACTCAGCAGGTCAGACAGTGTCTACGGACAGAGTAACACACACAAAATGCTGGAGGAACTCAGCAGGTCAGTCAGTGTCTATGGTCAGAGTGACACACACAAAATACTGGAGGTTCTCAGCAGGTCAGACAGTGTCTATGGACAGAGTAACACACACAAAATGCTGGAAGAACTCTGCAGCTCAGACAGTGTCTATGGTCAGAGTAACACACACAAAATGCTGGAGGAACTCAGCAGGTCAGACAGTGTCTATGGATAGAGTAACACACACAAAATGCTGGAATAACTCAGCATGTCAGACAGTGTCTATGGACGGAGTAACACACACAAAATGCTGGAGGAACTCAGCAGGTCAGACAGTGTCTATGGACGGAGTAACCGCACAGAATGCTGGAGGCACTCAGCAGGTCAGACAGTGTCTCTGGACAGAGTAACACACACAGAATGCTGGAGGAACTCAGCAGGTCAGACAGTGTCTATGGTCAGAGTAACACACACACAATACTGGAATAACTCAGCAGGTCAGACAGTGTCTACGGACAGAGTAACACACAAAATGCTGGTGGATCTCAACAGGTCAGACGGTGTCAATGGTCAGAGTAACACACACAAAATGCTGGAGGAACTCAGCAGGTCAGACAGTGTCTATGGACGGAGTAAAACACACAAAATGCCGGAGGAACTCAGCAGGACAGACAGTGTCTATGGACGAAGTAACACACACAGAATGCTGGAGGAACTCAGCAGGTCAGAACGTGTCTATGGTCAGAGTAACACACACAAAATGCTCTAGGAACTCAGCAGGTCAGACAGTGTCTATGGATGGAGTAACACACACAAAATGCTGGAGGAACTCAGCAGGTCATACAGTGTCTATGGTCAGAGTAACACACACACAGTGCTGGAATAACTCAGCAGGTCAGACAGTGTCTACGGACAGAGTAACACACTAAATGCTGGTGGATCTCAACAGGTCAGACAGTGTCTATGGTCAGAGTAACACACACAAAATGCTGGAGGATCTCAGCAGGTCAGTCAGTGTCTATGGTCAGAGTAACACACACAAACTGCTGGAGGAACTCAGCAGGGCAGACAGTGTCTATGGTCAGAGTAACACACACAAAATGCTGGAGGAACTCAGCAGGTGAGACAGTGTCTAAGGACAGAGTAACACACACTACATGCTGGAATAACTCAGCAGGTCAGACAGTGTCTATGGACGGAGTAACACACACAAAATGCTGGAGGAACTCAGCAGGTCAGACAGTGTCTATGGACGGAGTAACCGCACAGAATGCTGGAGGCACTCAGCAGGTCAGACAGTGTCTCTGGACAGAGTAACACACACAGAATGCTGGAGGAACTCAGCAGGTCAGACAGTGTCTATGGTCAGAGTAACACACACACAATACTGGAATAACTCAGCAGGTCAGACAGTGTCTACGGACAGAGTAACACACAAAATGCTGGTGGATCTCAACAGGTCAGACGGTGTCAATGGTCAGAGTAACACACACAAAATGCTGGAGGAACTCAGCAGGTCAGACAGTGTCTATGGACGGAGTAAAACACACAAAATGCCGGAGGAACTCAGCAGGACAGACAGTGTCTATGGACGAAGTAATACACACAGAATGCTGGAGGAACTCAGCAGGTCAGAACGTGTCTATGGTCAGAGTAACACACACAAAATGCTCTAGGAACTCAGCAGGTCAGACAGTGTCTATGGATGGAGTAACACACACAAAATGCTGGAGGAACTCAGCAGGTCATACAGTGTCTATGGTCAGAGTAACACACACACAGTGCTGGAATAACTCAGCAGGTCAGACAGTGTCTACGGACAGAGTAACACACTAAATGCTGGTGGATCTCAACAGGTCAGACAGTGTCTATGGTCAGAGTAACACACACAAAATGCTGGAGGATCTCAGCAGGTCAGTCAGTGTCTATGGTCAGAGTAACACACACAAACTGCTGGAGGAACTCAGCAGGGCAGACAGTGTCTATGGTCAGAGTAACACACACAAAATGCTGGAGGAACTCAGCAGGTGAGACAGTGTCTAAGGACAGAGTAACACACACTACATGCTGGAATAACTCAGCAGGTCAGACAGTGTCTACGGACAGAGTAACACACACAAAATGCTGGAGGAACTCAGCAGGTCAGACAGTGTCTGTGGTCAGAGTGACACACACAAAATGCTGGAGGAACTCAGCAGATCAGACAGTGTCTACGGACGGAGTAACACACAAAATGCTGGTGGATCTCAACAGGTCAGACATTGTCTATGGTCAGAGTAACACACACAAAAGGCTGGAGGCATTCAGCAGGTCTGACAGTCTATGGACGGAGTAACAAACACAAAATGCTGGAGGAACTCAGCAGGTCAGACAGTGTCTATGGACGGAGTATCACACACAGAATGCTGGAGGAACTCAGCAGTTCAGACAGAGTCTACAGACAGAGTAACACACACAAAATGCTGGAATAACTCAGCAGGTTAGACAGTGTCTATGGACAGAGTAACACACACAAAATGCTGGAGGAACTCAGCAGGTCAGACAGTGTCTATGCACGGAGTAACACACACAAAATGCTGGAGGAACTCAGCAGGTCAGACAGTGTCTATGGTCAGAGTAACACACACAAAATGCTGGAATAACTCAGCAGGTCAGACAGTGACTACGGACGGAGTAACACACAAAATGCTGGTGGATCTCAACAGGTCAGACAGTGTCTATGGTCAGAGTAACACACACAAAATGCTGGAGGAACTCAGCAGGTCAGACAGTGTCTATGGTCAGAGTAACACACACAAAATGCTGGAAGAACTCTGCAGCTCAGAGAGTGTCTATGGTCAGAGTAACACACACAAAATGCTGGAGGAACTCAGCAGGTCAGACAGTGTCTATGGATAGAGTAACACACACAAAATGCTGGAATAACTCAGCAGGTCTGACAGTGTCTATGGTCAGAGTAACACACACAAAATGCTGGAATAACTCAGCAGGTCAGACAGTGTCTATGGTCAGAGTGACACACACAAAATGCTGGAGGAACTCAGCAGGTCAGACAGTGTCTACGGACGGAGTAACACACAAAATGCTGTTGGATCTCAACAGGTAAGACAGTGTCTATGGTCAGAGTAACACACACTACATGCTGGAATAACTCAGCAGGTCAGACAGTGTCTACGGACAGAGTGACACACACAAAATGCTGGAGGAACTCAGCAGGTCAGACAGTGTCTACGGACGGAGTAACACACAAAATGCTGTTGGATCTCAACAGGTAAGACAGTGTCTATGGTCAGAGTAACACACACAAAATGCTGGAATAACTCAGCAGGTCAGACAGTGTCTATGGTCAGAGTAACACACACAAAATGCTGGAGGCACTCAGCAGGTGAGACAGTGTCTAAGGACAGAGTAACACACACTACATGCTGGAATAACTCAGCAGGTCAGACAGTGTCTACGGACAGAGTAACACACACAAAATGCTGGAATAACTCAGCAGGTCAGACAGTGTCTATGGTCAGAGTAACACACACACAATGCTGGAATAACTCAGCAGGTCAGACAGTGTCTACGGACAGAGTAACACACAAAATGCTGGTGGATCTCAACAGGTCAGACGGTGTCTATGGTCAGAGTAACACACATAATGCTGGAGGAACTCAGCAGGTCAGACAGTGTCTATGGACGGAGTAAAACACACAAAATGCTGGAGGAACTCAGCAGGACAGACAGTGTCTATGGACGGAGTAACACACACAGAATGCTGGAGGAACTCAGCAGGTCAGAACGTGTCTATGGTCAGAGTAACACACACAAAATGCTGGAGGAACTCAGCAGGTCAGACAGTGTCTATGGATGGAGTAACACACACAAAATGCTGGAGGAATTCAGCAGGTCAGACAGTGTCTATGGTCAGAGTAACACACACACAATGCTGGAATAACTCAGCAGGTCAGACAGTGTCTACGGACAGAGTAACACACAGAAAATACTAGAATAACTCAGCAGGTCAGACAGTGTCTACGGACAGAGTAACACATAAAATGCTGGTGGATCTCAACAGGTCAGACAGTGTCTATGGTCAGAGTAACACACACAAAATGCTGGAGGATCTCAGCAGGTCAGTCAGTGTCTATGGTCAGAGTAACACACACAAACTGCTGGAGGAACTCAGCAGGGCAGACAGTGTCTATGGTCAGAGTAACACACAGAAAATGCTGGAGGAACTCAGCAGGTGAGACAGTGTCTAAGGACAGAGTAACACACACTACATGCTGGAATAACTCAGCAGGTCAGACAGTGTCTACGGACAGAGTAACACACACAAAATGCTGGAGGAACTCAGCAGGTCAGACAGTGTCTGTGGTCAGAGTGACACACACAAAATGATGGAGGAACTCAGCAGATCAGACAGTGTCTACGGACGGAGTAACACACAAAATGCTGGTGGATCTCAACAGGTCAGACATTGTCTATGGTCAGAGTAACACACACAAAAGGCTGGAGGCATTCAGCAGGTCTGACAGTCTATGGACGGAGTAACAAACACAAAATGCTGGAGGAACTCAGCAGGTCAGACAGTGTCTATGGACGGAGTATCACACACAGAATGCTGGAGGAACTCAGCAGTTCAGACAGAGTCTACAGACAGAGTAACACACACAAAATGCTGGAATAACTCAGCAGGTTAGACAGTGTCTATGGACAGAGTAACACACACAAAATGCTGGAGGAACTCAGCAGGTCAGACAGTGTCTATGCACGGAGTAACACACACAAAATGCTGGAGGAACTCAGCAGGTCAGACAGTGTCTATGGTCAGAGTAACACACACAAAATGCTGGAATAACTCAGCAGGTCAGACAGTGACTACGGACGGAGTAACACACAAAATGCTGGTGGATCTCAACAGGTCAGACAGTGTCTATGGTCAGAGTAACACACACAAAATGCTGGAGGAACTCAGCAGGTCAGACAGTGTCTATGGTCAGAGTAACACACACAAAATGCTGGAAGAACTCTGCAGCTCAGAGAGTGTCTATGGTCAGAGTAACACACACAAAATGCTGGAGGAACTCAGCAGGTCAGACAGTGTCTATGGATAGAGTAACACACACAAAATGCTGGAATAACTCAGCAGGTCTGACAGTGTCTATGGTCAGAGTAACACACACAAAATGCTGGAATAACTCAGCAGGTCAGACAGTGTCTATGGTCAGAGTGACACACACAAAATGCTGGAGGAACTCAGCAGGTCAGACAGTGTCTACGGACGGAGTAACACACAAAATGCTGTTGGATCTCAACAGGTAAGACAGTGTCTATGGTCAGAGTAACACACACTACATGCTGGAATAACTCAGCAGGTCAGACAGTGTCTACGGACAGAGTGACACACACAAAATGCTGGAGGAACTCAGCAGGTCAGACAGTGTCTACGGACGGAGTAACACACAAAATGCTGTTGGATCTCAACAGGTAAGACAGTGTCTATGGTCAGAGTAACACACACAAAATGCTGGAATAACTCAGCAGGTCAGACAGTGTCTATGGTCAGAGTAACACACACAAAATGCTGGAGGCACTCAGCAGGTGAGACAGTGTCTAAGGACAGAGTAACACACACTACATGCTGGAATAACTCAGCAGGTCAGACAGTGTCTACGGACAGAGTAACACACACAAAATGCTGGAATAACTCAGCAGGTCAGACAGTGTCTATGGTCAGAGTAACACACACACAATGCTGGAATAACTCAGCAGGTCAGACAGTGTCTACGGACAGAGTAACACACAAAATGCTGGTGGATCTCAACAGGTCAGACGGTGTCTATGGTCAGAGTAACACACATAATGCTAGAGGAACTCAGCAGGTCAGACAGTGTCTATGGACGGAGTAAAACACACAAAATGCTGGAGGAACTCAGCAGGACAGACAGTGTCTATGGACGGAGTAACACACACAGAATGCTGGAGGAACTCAGCAGGTCAGAACGTGTCTATGGTCAGAGTAACACACACAAAATGCTGGAGGAACTCAGCAGGTCAGACAGTGTCTATGGATGGAGTAACACACACAAAATGCTGGAGGAATTCAGCAGGTCAGACAGTGTCTATGGTCAGAGTAACACACACACAATGCTGGAATAACTCAGCAGGTCAGACAGTGTCTACGGACAGAGTAACACACAGAAAACACTAGAATAACTCAGCAGGTCAGACAGTGTCTACGGACAGAGTAACACACAAAATGCTGGTGGATCTCAACAGGTCAGACAGTGTCTATGGTCAGAGTAACACACAAAAAATGCTGGAGGAACTCAGCAGGTCAGTCAGTGTCTATGGACAGAGTAACACACACAAACTGCTGGAGGAACTCAGCAGGGCAGACAGTGTCTATGGTCAGAGTAACACACACAAAATTCTGGAGGAACTCAGCAGGTGAGACAGTGTCTACAGACGGAGTAACACACAAAATGCTGGTGGATCTCAACAGGTCAGACATTGTCTATGGTCAGAGTAACACACACAAAAGTCTGGAGGCATTCAGCAGGTCTGACAGTCTATGGACGGAGTAACACACACAAAATGCTGGAGGAACTCAGAAGGTCAGACAGTGTCTATGGACGGAGTATCACACACAGAATGCTGGAGGCACTCAGCAGGTCAGACAGTGTCTATGGACAGAGTAACACACACAAAATGCTGGAATAACTCAGCAGGTTAGACAGTGTCTATGGACAGAGTAACACACACAATATGCTGGAGGAACTCAGCAGGTCAGACAGTGTCTATGCACGGAGTAACACACACAAAATGCTGGAGGAACTCAGCAGGTCAGACAGTGTCTATGGTCAGAGTAACACACACAAAATGCTGGAATAACTCAGCAGGTCAGACAGTGACTACGGACGGAGTAACACAGAAAATGCTGGTGGATCTCAACAGGTCAGACAGTGTCTATGGTCAGAGTAACACACACAAAATGCCGGAGGAACTCAGCAGGACAGACAGTGTCTATGGTCAGAGTAACACACACAAAATGCTGGAATAACTCAGCATGTCAGACAGTGTCTATGGACGGAGTAACACACACAAAATGCTGGAGGAACTCAGCAGGTCAGACAGTGTCTATGGTCAGAGTAACACACACAAAATGCTGGTGGATCTCAACAGGTCAGACAGTGTCTATGGTCAGAGTAACACACACAAAATGCTGGAGGAACTCAGCAGGTCAGACAGTGTCTATGGTCAGAGTAACACACACAAAATGCTGGAAGAACTCTGCAGCTCAGAGAGTGTCTATGGTCAGAGTAACACACACAAAATGCTGGAGGAACTCAGCAGGTCAGACAGTGTCTATGGATAGAGTAACACACACAAAATGCTGGAATAACTCAGCAGGTCTGACAGTGTCTATGGTCAGAGTAACACACACAAAATGCTGGAATAACTCAGCAGGTCAGACAGTGTCTATGGTCAGAGTGACACACACAAAATGCTGGAGGAACTCAGCAGGTCAGACAGTGTCTACGGACGGAGTAACACACAAAATGCTGTTGGATCTCAACAGGTAAGACAGTGTCTATGGTCAGAGTAACACACACTACATGCTGGAATAACTCAGCAGGTCAGACAGTGTCTACGGACAGAGTGACACACACAAAATGCTGGAGGAACTCAGCAGGTCAGACAGTGTCTACGGACGGAGTAACACACAAAATGCTGTTGGATCTCAACAGGTAAGACAGTGTCTATGGTCAGAGTAACACACACAAAATGCTGGAATAACTCAGCAGGTCAGACAGTGTCTATGGTCAGAGTAACACACACAAAATGCTGGAGGCACTCAGCAGGTGAGACAGTGTCTAAGGACAGAGTAACACACACTACATGCTGGAATAACTCAGCAGGTCAGACAGTGTCTACGGACAGAGTAACACACACAAAATGCTGGAGGAACACAGCAGGTCAGACAGTGTCTATGGTCAGAGTAACACACACAAAATGCTGGAATAACTCAGCAGGTCAGACAATGTCTATGGTCAGAGTAACACACACAAAATGCTGGAATAACTCAGCAGGTCAGACAGTGTCTATGGTCAGAGTAACACACACACAATGCTGGAATAACTCAGCAGGTCAGACAGTGTCTACGGACAGAGTAACACACAAAATGCTGGTGGATCTCAACAGGTCAGACGGTGTCTATGGACGGAGTAAAACACACAAAATGCTGGAGGAACTCAGCAGGACAGACAGTGTCTATGGACGGAGTAACACACACAGAATGCTGGAGGAACTCAGCAGGTCAGAACGTGTCTATGGATGGAGTAACACACACAAAATGCTGGAGGAATTCAGCAGGTCAGACAGTGTCTATGGTCAGAGTAACACACACACAATGCTGGAATAACTCAGCAGGTCAGACAGTGTCTACGGACAGAGTAACACACAGAAAATACTGGAATAACTCAGCAGGTCAGACAGTGTCTACGGACAGAGTAACACACAAAATGCTGGTGGATCTCAACAGGTCAGACAGTGTCTATGGTCAGAGTAACACACAAAAAATGCTGGAGGAACTCAGCAGGTCAGTCAGTGTCTATGGACAGAGTAACACACACAAACTGCTGGAGGAACTCAGCAGGGCAGACAGTGTCTATGGTCAGAGTAACACACACAAAATTCTGGAGGAACTCAGCAGGTGAGACAGTGTCTACAGACGGAGTAACACACAAAATGCTGGTGGATCTCAACAGGTCAGACATTGTCTATGGTCAGAGTAACACACACAAAAGGCTGGAGGCATTCAGCAGGTCTGACAGTCTATGGACGGAGTAACACACACAAAATGCTGGAGGAACTCAGAAGGTCAGACAGTGTCTATGGACGGAGTATCACACACAGAATGCTGGAGGCACTCAGCAGGTCAGACAGTGTCTATGGACAGAGTAACACACACAAAATGCTGGAATAACTCAGCAGGTTAGACAGTGTCTATGGACAGAGTAACACACACAATATGCTGGAGGAACTCAGCAGGTCAGACAGTGTCTATGCACGGAGTAACACACACAAAATGCTGGAGGAACTCAGCAGGTCAGACAGTGTCTATGGTCAGAGTAACACACACAAAATGCTGGAATAACTCAGCAGGTCAGACAGTGACTACGGACGGAGTAACACACAAAATGCTGGTGGATCTCAACAGGTCAGACAGTGTCTATGGTCAGAGTAACACACGCAAAATGCTGGAGGAACTCAGCAGGACAGACAGTGTCTATGGTCAGAGTAACACACACAAAATGCTGGAATAACTCAGCATGTCAGACAGTGTCTATGGACGGAGTAACACACACAAAATGCCGGAGGAACTCAGCAGGTCAGACAGTGTCTATGGACGGAGTAACCGCACAGAATGCTGGAGGCACTCAGCAGGTCAGACAGTGTCTCTGGACAGAGTAACACACACAGAATGCTGGAGGAACTCAGCAGGTCAGACAGTGTCTATGGTCAGAGTAACACACACACAATACTGGAATAACTCAGCAGGTCAGACAGTGTCTACGGACAGAGTAACACACAAAATGCTGGTGGATCTCAACAGGTCAGACGGTGTCAATGGTCAGAGTAACACACACAAAATGCTGGAGGAACTCAGCAGGTCAGACAGTGTCTATGGACGGAGTAAAACACACAAAATGCCGGAGGAACTCAGCAGGACAGACAGTGTCTATGGACGAAGTAACACACACAGAATGCTGGAGGAACTCAGCAGGTCAGAACGTGTCTATGGTCAGAGTAACACACACAAAATGCTCTAGGAACTCAGCAGGTCAGACAGTGTCTATGGATGGAGTAACACACACAAAATGCTGGAGGAACTCAGCAGGTCATACAGTGTCTATGGTCAGAGTAACACACACACAGTGCTGGAATAACTCAGCAGGTCAGACAGTGTCTACGGACAGAGTAACACACACAAAATGCTGGAATAACTCAGCAGGTCAGACAGTGTCTACGGACAGAGTAACACACTAAATGCTGGTGGATCTCAACATGTCAGACAGTGTCTATGGTCAGAGTAACACACACAAAATGCTGGAGGATCTCAGCAGGTCAGTCAGTGTCTATGGTCAGAGTAACACACACAAACTGCTGGAGGAACTCAGCAGGGCAGACAGTGTCTATGGTCAGAGTAACACACACAAAATGCTGGAGGAACTCAGCAGGTGAGACAGTGTCTAAGGACAGAGTAACACACACTACATGCTGGAATAACTCAGCAGGTCAGACAGTGTCTACGGACAGAGTAACACACACAAAATGCTGGAGGAACTCAGCAGGTCAGACAGTGTCTGTGGTCAGAGTGACACACACAAAATGCTGGAGGAACTCAGCAGATCAGACAGTGTCTACGGACGGAGTAACACACAAAATGCTGGTGGATCTCAACAGGTCAGACATTGTCTATGGTCAGAGTAACACACACAAAAGGCTGGAGGCATTCAGCAGGTCTGACAGTCTATGGACGGAGTAACAAACACAAAATGCTGGAGGAACTCAGCAGGTCAGACAGTGTCAATCGACGGAGTATCACACACAGAATGCTGGAGGAACTCAGCAGTTCAGACAGAGTCTACAGACAGAGTAACACACACAAAATGCTGGAATAACTCAGCAGGTTAGACAGTGTCTATGGACAGAGTAACACACACAAAATGCTGGAGGAACTCAGCAGGTCAGACAGTGTCTATGCACGGAGTAACACACACAAAATGCTGGAGGAACTCAGCAGGTCAGACAGTGTCTATGGTCAGAGTAACACACACAAAATGCTGGAATAACTCAGCAGGTCAGACAGTGACTACGGACGGAGTAACACACAAAATGCTGGTGGATCTCAACAGGTCAGAACGTGACTATGGTCAGAGTAACACACACAAAATGCTGGAGGAACTCAGCAGGTCAGACAGTGTCTATGGTCAGAGTAACACACACAAAATGCTGGAAGAACTCTGCAGCTCAGAGAGTGTCTATGGTCAGAGTAACACACACAAAATGCTGGAGGAACTCAGCAGGTCAGACAGTGTCTATGGATAGAGTAACACACACAAAATGCTGGAATAACTCAGCAGGTCTGACAGTGTCTATGGTCAGAGTAACACACACAAAATGCTGGAATAACTCAGCAGGTCAGACAGTGTCTATGGTCAGAGTGACACACACAAAATGCTGGAGGAACTCAGCAGGTCAGACAGTGTCTACGGACGGAGTAACACACAAAATGCTGTTGGATCTCAACAGGTAAGACAGTGTCTATGGTCAGAGTAACACACACTACATGCTGGAAAAACTCAGCAGGTCAGACAGTGTCTACGGACAGAGTGACATACACAAAATGCTGGAGGAACTCAGCAGGTCAGACAGTGTCTACGGACGGAGTAACACACAAAATGCTGTTGGATCTCAACAGGTAAGACAGTGTCTATGGTCAGAGTAACACACACAAAATGCTGGAATAACTCAGCAGGTCAGACAGTGTCTATGGTCAGAGTAACACACACAAAATGCTGGAGGCACTCAGCAGGTGAGACAGTGTCTAAGGACAGAGTAACACACACTACATGCTGGAATAACTCAGCAGGTCAGACAGTGTCTACGGACAGAGTAACACACACAAAATGCTGGAGGAACACAGCAGGTCAGACAGTGTCTATGGTCAGAGTAACACACACAAAATGCTGGAATAACTCAGCAGGTCAGACAATGTCTATGGTCAGAGTAACACACACAAAATGCTGGAATAACTCAGCAGGTCAGACAGTGTCTATGGTCAGAGTAACACACACACAATGCTGGAATAACTCAGCAGGTCAGACAGTGTCTACGGACAGAGTAACACACAAAATGCTGGTGGATCACAACAGGTCAGACAGTGTCTATGGTCAGAGTAACACACACAATATGCTGGAGGAACTCAGCAGGTCAGACAGTGTCTACGGACAGAGTAACACACACAAAATGCTGGAGGAACTCAGCAGGTCAGACAGTGTCTGTGGTCAGAGTGACACACACAAAATGCTGGAGGAACTCAGCAGATCAGACAGTGTCTACGGACGGAGTAACACACAAAATGCTGGTGGATCTCAACAGGTCAGACATTGTCTATGGTCAGAGTAACACACACAAAAGGCTGGAGGCATTCAGCAGGTCTGACAGTCTATGGACGGAGTAACAAACACAAAATGCTGGAGGAACTCAGCAGGTCAGACAGTGTCTATGGTCAGAGTAACACACACAAAATGCTGGTAGAACTCTGCAGCTCAGAGAGTGTCTATGGTCAGAGTAACACACACAAAATGCTGGAGGAACTCAGCAGGTCAGACAGTGTCTATGGATAGAGTAACACACACAAAATGCTGGAATAACTCAGCAGGTCTGACAGTGTCTATGGTCAGAGTAACACACACAAAATGCTGGAATAACTCAGCAGGTCAGACAGTGTCTATGGTCAGAGTGACACACACAAAATGCTGGAGGAACTCAGCAGGTCAGACAGTGTCTACGGACGGAGTAACACACAAAATGCTGTTGGATCTCAACAGGTAAGACAGTGTCTATGGTCAGAGTAACACACACTACATGCTGGAATAACTCAGCAGGTCAGACAGTGTCTGCGGACAGAGTGACACACACAAAATGCTGGAGGAACTCAGCAGGTCAGACAGTGTCTACAGACGGAGTAACACACAAAATGCTGTTGGATCTCAACAGGTAAGACAGTGTCTATGGTCAGAGTAACACACACAAAATGCTGGAATAACTCAGCAGGTCAGACAGTGTCTATGGTCAGAGTAACACACACAAAATGCTGGAGGCACTCAGCAGGTGAGACAGTGTCTAAGGACAGAGTAACACACACTACATGCTGGAATAACTCAGCAGGTCAGACAGTGTCTACGGACAGAGTAACACACACAAAATGCTGGAGGAACACAGCAGGTCAGACAGTGTCTATGGTCAGAGTAACACACACAAAATGCTGGAATAACTCAGCAGGTCAGACAATGTCTATGGTCAGAGTAACACACACAAAATGCTGGAATAACTCAGCAGGTCAGACAGTGTCTATGGTCAGAGTAACACACACACAATGCTGGAATAACTCAGCAGGTCAGACAGTGTCTACGGACAGAGTAACACACAAAATGCTGGTGGATCACAACAGGTCAGACAGTGTCTATGGTCAGAGTAACACACACAATATGCTGGAGGAACTCAGCAGGTCAGACAGTGTCTACGGACAGAGTAACACACACAAAATGCTGGAGGAACTCAGCAGGTCAGACAGTGTCTGTGGTCAGAGTGACACACACAAAATGCTGGAGGAACTCAGCAGATCAGACAGTGTCTACGGACGGAGTAACACACAAAATGCTGGTGGATCTCAACAGGTCAGACATTGTCTATGGTCAGAGTAACACACACAAAATGCTGGAGGAACTCAGCAGGTCAGACAGTGTCTATGGACGGAGTAACCACACAGAATGCTGGAGGCACTCAACAGGTCAGACAGTGTCTCTGGACAGAGTAACACACACAGAATGCTGGAGGAACTCAGCAGGTCAGACAGTGTCTATGGATGGAGTAACACACACAAAATGCTGGCGGATCTCAGCAAGTCAGACAGTGTCTATGGTCAGAGTAACACACAAAATGCTGGAGGAACTCAGCAGGTCAGACAGTGTCTATGGACGGAGTAAAACACACAAAATGCTGGAGGAACTCAGCAGGACAGACAGTGTCTATGGACGGAGTAACACACACAGAATGCTGGAGGAACTCAGCAGGTCAGAACGTGTCTATGGTCAGAGTAACACACACAAAATGCTGGAGGAACTCAGCAGGTCAGACAGTGTCTATGGATGGAGTTACACACACAAAATGCTGGAGGAATTCAGCAGGTCAGACAGTGTCTATGGTCAGAGTAACACACACACAATGCTGGAATAACTCAGCAGGTCAGACAGTGTCTACGGACAGAGTAACACACACAAAATACTGGAATAACTCAGCAGGTCAGACAGTGTCTACGGACAGAGTAACACACAAAATGCTGGTGGATCTCAACAGGTCAGACAGTGTCTATGGTCAGAGTAACACACACAAAATGCTGGAGGAACTCAGCAGGTCAGTCAGTGTCTATGGTCAGAGTAACACACACCAAATGCTGGAAGAACTCTGCAGCTCAGAGAGTGTCTATGGTCAGAGTAACACACACAAAATGCTGGAGGAACTCAGCAGGTCAGACAGTGTCTATGGATAGAGTAACACACACAAAATGCTGGAATAACTCAGCAGGTCTGACAGTGTCTATGGTCAGAGTAACACACACAAAATGCTGGAATAACTCAGCAGGTCAGACAGTGTCTATGGTCAGAGTGACACACACAAAATGCTGGAGGAACTCAGCAGGTCAGACAGTGTCTACGGACGGAGTAACACACAAAATGCTGTTGGATCTCAACAGGTAAGACAGTGTCTATGGTCAGAGTAACACACACTACATGCTGGAATAACTCAGCAGGTCAGACAGTGTCTACGGACAGAGTGACACACACAAAATGCTGGAGGAACTCAGCAGGTCAGACAGTGTCTACGGACGGAGTAACACACAAAATGCTGTTGGATCTCAACAGGTAAGACAGTGTCTATGGTCAGAGTAACACACACAAAATGCTGGAATAACTCAGCAGGTCAGACAGTGTCTATGGTCAGAGTAACACACACAAAATGCTGGAGGCACTCAGCAGGTGAGACAGTGTCTAAGGACAGAGTAACACACACTACATGCTGGAATAACTCAGCAGGTCAGACAGTGTCTACGGACAGAGTAACACACACAAAATGCTGGAGGAACACAGCAGGTCAGACAGTGTCTATGGTCAGAGTAACACACACAAAATGCTGGAATAACTCAGCAGGTCAGACAATGTCTATGGTCAGAGTAACACACACAAAATGCTGGAATAACTCAGCAGGTCAGACAGTGTCTATGGTCAGAGTAACACACACACAATGCTGGAATAACTCAGCAGGTCAGACAGTGTCTACGGACAGAGTAACACACAAAATGCTGGTGGATCACAACAGGTCAGACAGTGTCTATGGTCAGAGTAACACACACAATATGCTGGAGGAACTCAGCAGGTCAGACAGTGTCTATGGACAGAGTAACACACACAAAATGCTGGAAGAACTCTGCAGCTCAGACAGTGTCTATGGTCAGAGTAACACACACAAAATGCTGGAGGAACTCTTTTCTTCTTTTTTCTTTTTCAATCTTTTTATTAAATTTCATATATAAAAAAAAAACAACACAAAATAATGAATAGATTACAGATTCAATAAACTTGAGATTACATTAGTAATAGGATAATAATATCCTATTAAAACATCCATCAACAAAAGGTGCATAAATCAATCAAGTCTATGTAAATATATATGAAAAACAAAAATAATCGTCGAAAAAAGAGAAAAAAAAAAATTGAAATTATATATGAGAAAAAATATATAATGAAAAAAAATACTAAACTAACACTAACATGGGCAATAATAACACTTTATAAATATATAAAGGTGTCAAGAAAAGAACTCCAGAACTCCATACCTGAACAAGTATAAGTAGAGAAAAGGATCTGAAATAAGCCAAATTAATTCATATGAAAGTGTCGAATAAATGGTCCCCAGGTTTCTTCAAATTTAATTGAAGAATCAAAGATAGTGCTTCTGATTTTTTCCAAACTCAAATAAGAAATAGTTTGGGAGAGCCACTGAAATGTAGTAGGAGGATTTACTTCTTTCCAGTTTTGTAATATAGACCTTCTGGCAATTAATGTTACAAAGGCAATCATTCGTCTGATTGAAGGGGAAAGTTGATTGCCATCTTCATTTGGTATACCGAAAATTGCAGTAATAAAATGGGGTTGTAAATCGATATTCCATACTGAGGAAATGACATCAAAAATGTCCTTCCAATAGTTATGTAAAGTGGGACATGTCCAAAACATGTGAGTCAATGAAGCCACTTCTAAGTGACATCTGTCACATTGAGGATTGATATGCGAATAAAATCGGGCAAGTTTATCTTTAGACATATAAGCTCTATGTACAATTTTAAATTGTATTAAAGCATGTTTAGCACAAATAGAGGAGGAATTAACCATTTGTAAAATTTTTTCCCATTTATCTGTTGATATATTACATCGAAGTTCTTTTTCCCATTCTTGTCTAATTCTATCCGATATTTCTGGCTGTATCTTCATAATCATGTTATAAATAAAAGCTACTAATCCCTTCTGACAAGGATTAAAAGTAAAAATCAAATCTGAAAAATCCGATGGAGTTGAATTAGGAAAAGATGGAAGAATTTTATGTAAGAAATTTCTAATTTGTAAGTATCTAAAAAAATTAGATTTAGGTAATTCAAATTTGTTGGATAGTTGATCAAAGGACATCAAAGTACCTTCAAAAAAAAGATCACGAAAACATTTTATACCTTTCCTTTTCCATATACTAAAAGCTTGATCTGTCAATGAAGGTTTAAAAAAAAAAATACATAAAATAGGGCTGTCCAAAGCAAAGTTTTTCAGATTAAAGAATTTGCGAAATTGAAACCAAATTCGTAGTGTATGTTTAACAACAGGGTTAGATATCTGTTTATTGAATTTGGCTAAATCAATAGGAAGAAAAGAACCAAGAACGGAAAATATAGAATATCCCTTAACCTCACTACATTCCAAATTTACCCACTGTGGGCACACAGGTGAATCCAAATCTAGTTTCCAGTACATTAGGTTACGAATATTATTCGCCCAATAATAAAATCTAAAGTTAGGTAAAGCTAGACCACCATCTTTTTTAGACTTTTGTAATTGCCTTTTGCTTAACCTAGGATTTTTATTTTGCCAAACAAATGAGGAAATCTTTGAATCAATATTATCAAAAAAAGATTTAGGAATAAAAATTGGTAAAGCTTGGAATAAATATAAAAATTTCGGTAAAATCATCATTTTAATAGCATTAATCCGACCAACTAATGATAAAAATAAGGGAGACCATCTAGTAGTAAGTTGCTGAATTTGATGAAGCATAGGTAAAAAATTCAGTCCAAATAAATCTTTATATTTCTTGGTGATTTTTATACCTAAATAGATAAAGTTATCAGTAACAACTTTAAATGGCATCCTATCACTCAATAAAGTTTGCGCGTTTAAAGGGAATAACTCACTCTTATCTAAGTTTAACTTATAACCAGAAAAACTACCAAATTGAGCCAACAAGGATAAAATAGCAGGAATAGACCTACTAGGATTAGAAATATATAACAACAAATCATCAGCATAAAGCGATAATTTGTATAACTTCTCATTACGGGTAATACCAAAAATATTAGGAGACTCACGAATAGCAATAGCTAAAGGTTCTAATGCAATATTAAATAATAAAGGACTTAAAGGACAACCTTGTCTCGTACCACGAGATAATTGAAAAAAAGAGGATCTATAATTATTTGTAAGAACAGAAGCAACAGGTTTATAATATATTAATTTAATCCATGATATAAAATTAGGACTAAAATTAAAGTTTCTCAATGCATTAAATAAATATGTCCATTCAACTCTATCAAAGGCTTTTTCAGCATCTAATGAGATAACACATTCTGGGGTTGTAGGTGATGAAGTATAAATTATGTTAATCAATTTTCTAATATTAAAGAAGGAATATCGATTCCTAATAAAACCAGTTTGATCTTCTGAAATAATCTGTGGTAATACCTTTTCTAATCTAATGGCTAAAATTTTTGTAAGAATCTTAGAGTCTACATTTAATAATGATATAGGGCGATAAGATGCACATAAGGTAGGATCTTTATCTTTTTTAAGAATTAGAGAGATAGTAGCTTCATAAAACGATTGAGGTAATCTCTTCTTAACAAACGCATCATTAAAGATTTCACATAGCCAAGGAGAAAGCAATAAAGAAAAAGTTTTAAAAAATTCTACAATAAAACCATCAGGACCAGGAGCTTTCCCTGAATTCATTGATGAGATAGCCTCTCTTATTTCATCCATAGAAATAGGAGCATCAAGCAAGCTACAATCTTCACCTATCAGTTTAGGAATATTCAAATTATTAAAAAAATTATCCATCGTAAACCGGTCACCGTCAAATTCTGATTGATATAAAGATTTATAAAAATCTTGAAAAGTGTTATTGATTTCTTTATAATCAGTAGTTAAATTACCGTCTTGTTTACGAATTTTAATAATTTGTCGCTTAGTCGAAATAGCTTTTAATTGATTAGCTAACAATTTACCAGTTCGATCACTATGAATATAAAATTGAGCCCTAGTCTTAATTAATTGATTCTCAATTGAAGAAGATAATAATAAACTATGTTCCATTTGAAGCTCAACTCTCTTCTTATAAAGTTCTTTGGTAGGAGTAACAGAATAAATCTTATCAATTTCTTTAATTTTATCCACCAATAAAGCTATATCTGAATATCTTTGTTTTCTTTTACCAGCGGAATATGAAATAATTTGTCCACGAATAAAAGCCTTGAAAGAGTCCCAAAGTATTCCTTTATCAATCTCTTCATTATAGTTTGTTGAAAAAAATAAGTCAATTTGTTGTTTTATGAAGGTAATAAATTCTGGATCTTGAAGTAAAGTAGCATTAAGTCTCCAAGATCTAGTATTGATAGAAGAATCCGAAATCTTGATAGATAACTTCAGAGGTGCATGATCCGAAATAGCAATAGAATCGTATTTACAATCAATAACATCTGTTAATAAACGATGATCAATAAGAAAGTAATCAATTCTAGAATAACTATGATATACATGTGAAAAAAAAGAAAATTCTTTACCTTTAGGGTTCAAAAACCGCCATATTTCAGTAATTCCAGAATCAACCATAAAAGAATTAATAAGTAAAGCTGATCTATTCGGAAGAGTTCGAATAGGTTTAGATCTATCCATCGAAGGATTCAAACAACAATTAAAGTCTCCACCCATAATCAACATATATTCATTCAAATTAGGAAGAGAAGTAAATAACCGTTTAAAAAATTCAGGACAATCAAAGTTTGGAGCATAAATATTAACTAAAACAACTTTCCGATTAAAAAGTGAACCAGTTATCAACAAAAATCTACCCTGTGGATCAGAAATAATTTCATAATGTGTAAACGAAATTGAGGCGTCTATAAAAATAGACACACCCCTAATTTTAGCGGTACAATTTGAGTGAAATTGTTGACCTTTCCAGAACCTAAAAAAACGTTGATTATCCTCCCTCCTAATGTGGGTCTCCTGTGCAAAAATAATATTAGCGTTCAATCTATGGAATACTTTAAATATTTTCGGAGGAACTCAGCATGTCAGACAGTGTCTATGGATAGAGTAACACACACAAAATGCTGGAATAACTCAGCATGTCAGACAGTGTCTATGGACGGAGTAACACACACAAAATGCTGGAGGAACTCAGCAGGTCAGACAGTGTCTATGGACGGAGTAACCACACAGAATGCTGGAGGCACTCAACAGGTCAGACAGTGTCTCTGGACAGAGTAACACACACAGAATGCTGGAGGAACTCAGCAGGTCAGACAGTGTCTATGGATGGAGTAACACACACAAAATGCTGGCGGATCTCAGCAAGTCAGACAGTGTCTATGGTCAGAGTAACACACAAAATGCTGGAGGAACTCAGCAGGTCAGACAGTGTCTATGGACGGAGTAAAACACACAAAATGCTGGAGGAACTCAGCAGGACAGACAGTGTCTACGGACAGAGTAACACACAAAATGCTGGTGGATCTCAACAGGTCAGACGGTGTCTATGGTCAGAGTAACACACATAATGCTGGAGGAACTCAGCAGGTCAGACAGTGTCTATGGACGGAGTAAAACACACAAAATGCTGGAGGAACTCAGCAGGACAGACAGTGTCTATGGACGGAGTAACACACACAGAATGCTGGAGGAACTCAGCAGGTCAGAACGTGTCTATGGTCAGAGTAACACACACAAAATGCTGGAGGAACTCAGCAGGTCAGACAGTGTCTATAGATGGAGTAACACACACAAAATGCTGGAGGAATTCAGCAGGTCAGACAGTGTCTATGGTCAGAGTAACAGACACACAATGCAGGAATAACTCAGCAGGTCAGACAGTGTCTACGGACAGAGTAACACACACAAAATACTGGAATAACTCAGCAGGTCAGACAGTGTCTACGGACAGAGTAACACACAAAATGCTGGTGGATCTCAACAGGTCAGACAGTGTCTATGGTCAGAGTAACACACACAAAATGCTGGAGGAACTCAGCAGGTCAGTCAGTGTCTATGGACAGAGTAACACACACAAACTGCTGGAGGAACTCAGCAGGGCAGACAGTGTCTATGGTCAGAGTAACACACACTAAATTCTGGAGGAACTCAGCAGGTGAGACAGTGTCTACGGACGGAGTAACACACAAAATGCTGGTGGATCTCAACAGGTCAGACATTGTCTATGGTCAGAGTAACACACACAAAAGGCTGGAGGCATTCAGCAGGTCTGACAGTCTATGGACGGAGTAACACACACAAAATGCTGGAGGAACTCAGAAGGTCAGACAGTGTCTATGGACGGAGTATCAGACACAGAATGCTGGAGGCACTCAGCAGGTCAGACAGTGTCTATGGACAGAGTAACACACACAAAATGCTGGAATAACTCAGCAGGTTAGACAGTGTCTATGGACAGAGTAACACACACAATATGCTGGAGGAACTCAGCAGGTCAGACAGTGTCTATGCACGGAGTAACACACACAAAATGCTGGAGGAACTCAGCAGGTCAGACAGTGTCTATGGTCAGAGTAACACACACAAAATGCTGGAATAACTCAGCAGGTCAGACAGTGACTACGGACGGAGTAACACACAAAATGCTGGTGGATCTCAACAGGTCAGACAGTGTCTATGGTCAGAGTAACACACACAAAATGCTGGAGGAACTCAGCAGGACAGACAGTGTCTATGGTCAGAGTAACACACACAAAATGCTGGAATAACTCAGCAGGTCAGACAGTGTCTATGGTCAGAGTGACACACACAAAATGCTGGAGGAACTCAGCAGGTCAGACAGTGTCTACGGACGGAGTAACACACAAAATGCTGTTGGATCTCAACAGGTAAGACAGTGTCTATGGACAGAGTAACACACACAAAATGCTGGAATAACTCAGCAGGTTAGACAGTGTCTATGGACAGAGTAACACACACAATATGCTGGAGGAACTCAGCAGGTCAGACAGTGTCTATGCACGGAGTAACACACACAAAATGCTGGAGGAACTCAGCAGGTCAGACAGTGTCTATGGTCAGAGTAACACACACAAAATGCTGGAATAACTCAGCAGGTCAGACAGTGACTACGGACGGAGTAACACACAAAATGCTGGTGGATCTCAACAGGTCAGACAGTGTCTATGGTCAGAGTAACACACACAAAATGCTGGAGGAACTCAGCAGGACAGACAGTGTCTATGGTCAGAGTAACACACACAAAATGCTGGAATAACTCAGCAGGTCAGACAGTGTCTATGGTCAGAGTGACACACACAAAATGCTGGAGGAACTCAGCAGGTCAGACAGTGTCTACGGACGGAGTAACACACAAAATGCTGTTGGATCTCAACAGGTAAGACAGTGTCTATGGTCAGAGTAACACACACTACATGATGGAATAACTCAGCAGGTCAGACAGTGTCTACGGTCAGAGTAACACACACAAAATGCTGGAGGCACTCAGCAGGTGAGAGAGTGTCTAAGGACAGAGTAACACACACTACATGCTGGAATAACTCAGCAGGTCAGACAGTGTCTACGGACAGAGTAACACACAAAATGCTGGTGGATCTCAACAGGTCAGACAGTGTCTATGTTCAGAGTAACACACACAAAATGCTGGAGGAACTCAGCAGGTCAGTCAGTGTCTATGGACAGAGTAACACACACAAAATGCTGTTGGATCTCAACAGGTAAGACAGTGTCTATGGTCAGAGTAACACACACAAAATGCTGGAATAACTCAGCAGGTCAGACAGTGTCTACGGTCAGAGTAACACACACAAAATGCTGGAGGCACTCAGCAGGTGAGACAGTGTCTAAGGACAGAGTAACACACACTACATGCTGGAATAACTCAGCAGGTCAGACAGTGTCTACGGACAGAGTAACACACAAAATGCTGGTGGATCTCAACAGGTCAGACAGTGTCTATGTTCAGAGTAACACACACAAAATGCTGGAGGAACTCAGCAGGTCAGTCAGTGTCTATGGACAGAGTAACACACACAAACTGCTGGAGGAACTCAGCAGGGCAGACAGTGTCTATGGTCAGAGTAACACACACAAAATGCTGGAGGAACTCAGCAGGTGAGACAGTGTCTAAGGACAGAGTAACACACACTACATGCTGGAATAACTCAGCAGGTCAGACAGTGTCTATGGACGGAGTATCACACACAGAATGCTGGAGGCACTCAGCAGGTCAGACAGTGTCTATGGACAGAGTAACACACACAAAATGCTGGAATAACTCAGTAGGTCAGACAGAGTCTACGGACAGAGTAACACACACAAAATGCTGGAATAACTCAGCAGGTTAGACAGTGTCTATGGACAGAGTAACACACACAAAATGCTGGAGGAACTTAGCAGGTCAGACAGTGTCTATGCACGGAGTAACACACACAAAATGCTGGAGGAACTCAGCAGGTCAGACAGTGTCTATGGTCAGAGTAACACACACAAAATGCTGGAATAACTCAGCAGGTCAGACAGTGACTACGGACGGAGTAACACACAAAATGCTGGTGGATCTCAACAGGTCAGACAGAGTCTATGGTCAGAGTAACACACACAAAATGCTGGAATAACTCAGCAGGTCAGACAGTGACTACGGACGGAGTAACACACAAAATGCTGGTGGATCTCAACAGGTCAGACAGTGTCTATGGTCAGAGTAACACACACAAAATGCTGGAGGAACTCAGCAGGACAGACAGTGTCTATGGTCAGAGTAACACACACAAAATGCTGGAATAACTCAGCAGGTCAGACAGTGTCTATGGTCAGAGTGACACACACAAAATGCTGGAGGAACTCAGCAGGTCAGACAGTGTCTACGGACGGAGTAACACACAAAATGCTGTTGGATCTCAACAGGTAAGTCAGTGTCTATGGTCAGAGTAACACACACTACATGATGGAATAACTCAGCAGGTCAGACAGTGTCTACGGTCAGAGTAACACACACAAAATGCTGGAGGCACTCAGCAGGTGAGACAGTGTCTAAGGACAGAGTAACACACACTACATGCTGGAATAACTCAGCAGGTCAGACAGTGTCTACGGACAGAGTAACACACAAAATGCTGGTGGATCTCAACAGGTCAGACAGTGTCTATGTTCAGAGTAACACACACAAAATGCTGGAGGAACTCAGCAGGTCAGTCAGTGTCTATGGACAGAGTAACACACACAAAATGCTGTTGGATCTCAACAGGTAAGACAGTGTCTATGGTCAGAGTAACACACACAAAATGCTGGAATAACTCAGCAGGTCAGACAGTGTCTACGGTCAGAGTAACACACACAAAATGCTGGAGGCACTCAGCAGGTGAGACAGTGTCTAAGGACAGAGTAACACACACTACATGCTGGAATAACTCAGCAGGTCAGACAGTGTCTACGGACAGAGTAACACACAAAATGCTGGTGGATCTCAACAGGTCAGACAGTGTCTATGTTCAGAGTAACACACACAAAATGCTGGAGGAACTCAGCAGGTCAGTCAGTGTCTATGGACAGAGTAACACACACAAACTGCTGGAGGAACTCAGCAGGGCAGACAGTGTCTATGGTCAGAGTAACACACACAAAATGCTGGAGGAACTCAGCAGGTGAGACAGTGTCTAAGGACAGAGTAACACACACTACATGCTGGAATAACTCAGCAGGTCAGACAGTGTCTATGGACGGAGTATCACACACAGAATGCTGGAGGCACTCAGCAGGTCAGACAGTGTCTATGGACAGAGTAACACACACAAAATGCTGGAATAACTCAGTAGGTCAGACAGAGTCTACGGACAGAGTAACACACACAAAATGCTGGAATAACTCAGCAGGTTAGACAGTGTCTATGGACAGAGTAACACACACAAAATGCTGGAGGAACTTAGCAGGTCAGACAGTGTCTATGCACGGAGTAACACACACAAAATGCTGGAGGAACTCAGCAGGTCAGACAGTGTCTATGGTCAGAGTAACACACACAAAATGCTGGAATAACTCAGCAGGTCAGACAGTGACTACGGACAGAGTAACACACACAAAATGCTGGAAGAACTCTGCAGCTCAGACAGTGTCTATGGTCAGAGTAACACACACAAAATGCTGGAGGAACTCAGCAGGTCAGACAGTGTCTATGGATAGAGTAACACACACAAAATGCTGGAAGAACAGCAGCTCAGACAGTGTCATTGGTCAGAGTAACACACACAAAATGCTGGAGGATCTCAGCAGGTCAGACAGTGTCTATGGTCAGAGTAACACACACAAAATGCTGGAGGAACTCAGCAGTTCAGACAGTGTCTATGGACAGAGTAACACTCTCAAAATGCTGGAGGAACTCAGCAGGTCAGACAGTGTCTCTGGTCAGAGTAACACAGACAAAATGCTGGAGGAACTCAGCAGGTCAGACAGTGGCTGTGGTCAGAGTAACACAGACAGAATGCTGGAGGAACTTAGCAGGTCACTGCCTACGGACAGAGTAACACACACAAAATGCTGGAGGAACTCAGCAGGTCAGACAGTGTCTATGGACGGAGTAACACACACAATATGCTGGAGGAACTCATCAGGACAGACAGTGTCTATGGACGGAGTAACACACACAAAATGCTGGAGGAACTCAGCAGGTCAGACAGTGTCTATGGACGGAGTAACACACACAGAATGCTGGAGGCATTCAGCAGTTCAGACAGTGTCTATGGACAGAGTAACACTCTCAAAATGCTGGAGGAACTCAGCAGGTCAGACAGTGTCTCTGGTCAGAGTAACACAGACAAAATGCTGGAGGAACTCAGCAGGTCAGACAGTGGCTGTGGTCAGAGTAACACAGACAGAATGCTGGAGGAACTTAGCAGGTCACTGCCTACGGACAGAGTAACACACACAGAATGGTGGAGGAACTTAGCAGGTCACTGCCTACGGACAGAGTAACACACACAAAATGCTGGAGGAACTCAGCAGGTCAGACAGTGTCTATGGACGGAGTAACACACACAATATGCTGGAGGAACTCATCAGGACAGACAGTGTCTATGGACGGAGTAACACACACAGAATGCTGGAGGCATTCAGCAGGTCAGACAGTGTCTACGGACAGAGTAACACACACAAAATGCTGTAGGAACTCAGCAGGTCAGACAGTGTCTATGGACAGAGTAACACACACAAAATGCTGGAATAACTCAGCAGGTCAGACAGTGTCTACGGACGGAGTAACACATAAAATGCTGGTGGATCTCAACAGGTCAGACAGTGTCTATGGTCAGAGTAACACACACAAAATGTTGGAGGAACTCAGCAGGTCAGACAGTGTATATGGTCAGAGTAACACACACAAAATGCTGGAATAACTCAGCAGGTCAGACAGTGTCTATGGTCAGAGTAACACACACAAAATGCTGGAGGAACTCAGCAGGTCAGACAGTGTCTATGGTCAGAGTGACACACAGAAAATGCTGGAGGATCTCAGCAGGTCAGACAGTGTCTACGGACGGAGTAACACACAAAATGCTGGTGGATCTCAACAGGTCAGACAGTGTCTATGGTCAGAGTAACACACAAAAAATGCTGGAATAACTCAGCAGGTCAGACAGTGTCTATGGTCAGAGTAACACTCACAAAATGCTGGAAGAACTCAGCAGGTCAGACAGTGTCTATGGTCAGAGTAACACACACAAAATGCTGGAGGAACTCAGCAGGTCAGACAGTGTCTATGGTCAGAGTAACACACAGACAATGCTGGAATAACTCAGCAGGTCAGACAGTGTCTACGGACAGAGTAACACACAAAATGCCGGTGGATCTCAACAGGTCAGACAGTGTCTATGGTCAGAGTAAAACACACAAAATGCTGGAGGAACTCAGCAGGTCAGACAGTGTCTATGGACAGAGTGACACACACAAAATGCTGGAGGAACTCAGCAGGACAGACAGTGTCTATGGACAGAGTAACACACACAAAATGCTGGAGGAACTCAGCAGTTCAGACAGTGTCTATGGACAGAGTAACACTCTCAAAATGCTGGAGGAACTCAGCAGGTCAGACAGTGTCTCTGGTCAGAGTAACACAGACAAAATGCTGGAGGAACTCAGCAGGTCAGACAGTGGCTGTGGTCAGAGTAACACAGACAGAATGCTGGAGGAACTTAGCAGGTCAGTGCCTACGGACAGAGTAACACACACAAAATGCTAGAATAACTCAGCAGGTTAGACAGTGTCTATGGACCGAGTAACACACACAAAATGCTGGAGGAACTCAGCAGGTCAGACAGTGTCTATGGACGGAGTAATACACACAAAATGCTGGAGGAACTCATCAGGACAGACAGTGTCTATGGACGGAGTAACACACACAGAATGCTGGAGGCATTCAGCAGGTCAGACAGTGTCTACGGACAAAGTAACACACAGAAAATGCTGGAGGAACTCAGCAGGTCAGACAGTCTATGGACAGAGTAAGACACACAAAATGCTGGAATAACTCAGCAGGTCAGACAGTGCCTACGTACAGAGTAACACACACAAAATGCTGGAGGAAATGTGCAGGGCAGGCAATGTCTACGGATAGAGTAACACACACAAAATGCTGGAATAACTCAGCAGGTCAGACAGTGTCTATGGTCAGTGACACACACAAAATGCTGGAGGAACTCAGCAGGTCAGACAGTGTCTATGGTCAGAGTAACACACACAAAATGCTGGAGGAACTCAGCAGGTCAGACAGTGTCTATGGACAGAGTAACACACACAAAATGCTGGAGGAACTCAGCAGCTCAGACAGTGTCTTTGGTCAGAGTAACACACACAAAATGCGGGAGGATCTCAGCAGGTCAGACAGTGTCTATGGACAGAGTAACTCACACAAAATGCTGGAGGAACTCAGCAGTTCAGACAGTGTCTATGGACAGAGTAACACTCTCAAAATGCTGGAGGAACTCAGCAGGTCAGACAGTGTCTCTGGTCAGAGTAACACTGACAAAATGCTGGAGGAACTCACCTGGTCAGACAGTGGCTGTGGTCAGAGTAACACAGACAGAATGCTGGAGGAACTTAGCAGGTCAGTGCCTACGGACAGAGTAACACACAGAAAATGCTGGAATAACTCAGCAGGTTAGACAGTGTCTATGGACAGAGTAACACACACAAAATGCTGGAGGAACTCAGCAGGTCAGACAGTGTCTATGGACGGAGTAACACACACAAAATGCTGGAGGAACTCATCAGGACAGACAGTGTCTATGGACGGATTAACACACACAAAATGCTGGAGGATCTCAGCAGGTCAGACGGTGTCTATGGACGGAGTAACACACACAGAATGCTGGAGGCACTCAGCTGGTCAGACAGTGTCTATGGACAGAGTTACACACACAAAATGCTGGAGGAACTCAGCAGGTCAGACTGTATCTATGGACAGAGTAACACACACAAAATGCTGGAATAACTCAGCAGGTCAGACAGTGTCTATGGTCAGAGTGACACACACAAAATGCTGGAGGAACTCAGCAGGTCAGACAATGTCTACGGACGGAGTAACACATAAAATGCTGTTGGATCTCAACAGGTAAGACAGTGTCTATGGTCAGAGTAACACACACAAAATGCTGGAATAACTCAGCAGGTCAGACAGTGTCTATGGTCAGAGTAAAACACACAAAATCCTGGAGGCACTCAGCAGGTGAGACAGTGTCTATGGACAGAGTAACACACACTACATGCTGGAATAACTCAGCAGGTCAGACAGTGTCTACGGACAGAGTAACACACACAAAATGCTGGAGGAACACAGCAGGTCAGACAGTGTCTATGGTCAGAGTAACACACACAAAATGCTGGAATAACTCAGCAGGTCAGACAGTGTCTATGGTCAGAGTAACACACACACAATGCTGGAATAACTCAGCAGGTCAGACAGTGTCTACGGACAGAGTAACACACAAAATGCTGGTGGATCTCAACAGGTCAGACAGTGTCTATGGTCAGAGTAACACACACAAAATGCTGGAGGAACTCAGCAGGTCAGACAGTGTCTATGGACAGAGTAACACACACAAAATGCTGGAAGAACTCTGCAGCTCAGACAGTGTCTATGGTCAGAGTAACACACACAAAATGCTGGAGGAACTCAGCAGGTCAGACAGTGTCTATGGACAGAGTAACACACACAAAATGCTGGAAGAACTCTGCAGCTCAGACAGAGTCTATGGTCAGAGTAACACACACAAAATGCTGGAGGAACTCAGCAGGTCAGACAGTGTCTATGGACGGAGTAACACACACAAAATGCTGGAGGAACTCATCAGGACAGACAGTGTCTATGGACGGAGTAACACACACAGAATGCTGGAGGCATTCAGCAGGTCAGACAGTGTCTACGGACAGAGTAACACACACAAAATGCTGGAGGAACTCAGCAGGTCAGACTGTATCTATGGACAGAGTAACACACACAAAATGCTGGAATAACTCAGCAGGTCAGACAGTGCCTACGTACAGAGTAACACACACAAAATGCTGGAGGAACTGTGCAGGGCAGGCAATGTCTACGGATAGAGTAACACACACAAAATGCTGGAATAACTCAGCAGGTCAGACAGTGTCTATGGTCAGAGTGACACACACAAAATGCTGGAGGAACTCAGCAGGTCAGACAGTGTCTACGGATGGAGTAACACATAAAATGCTGTTGGATCTCAACAGGTAAGACAGTGTCTATGGTCAGAGTAACACACACAAAATGCTGGAATAACTCAGCAGGTCAGACAGTGTCTATGGTCAGAGTAACACACACAAAATGCTGGAGGCACTCAGCAGGTGAGACAGTGTCTATGGACAGAGTAACACACACTACATGCTGGAATAACTCAGCAGGTCAGACAGTGTCTACGGACAGAGTAACACACACAAAATGCTGGAGGAACACAGCAGGTCAGACAGTGTCTATGGTCAGAGTAACACACACAAAATGCTGGAATAACTCAGCAGGTCAGACAATGTCTATGGTCAGAGTAACACACACAAAATGCTGGAATAACTCAACAGGTCAGACAGTGTCTATGGTCAGAGTAACACACACACAATGCTGGAATAACTCAGCAGGACAGATAGTGTCTACGGACAGAGTAACACACAAAATGCTGGTGGATCTCAACAGGTCAGACAGTGTCTATGGTCAGAGTAACACACACACAATGCTGGAATAACTCAGCAGGTCAGACAGTGTCTACGGACAGAGTAACACACAAAATGCTGGTGGATCTCAACAGGTCAGACAGTGTCTATGGTCAGAGTAACACACACAAAATGCTGGAGGAACTCAGCAGGTCAGACAGTGTCTATGGACAGAGTAACACACACAAAATGCTGGAAGAACTCTGCAGCTCAGACAGTGTCTATGGTCAGAGTAACACACACAAAATGCTGGAGGAACTCAGCAGGTCAGACAGTGTCTATGGACAGAGTAACACACACAAAATGCTGGAAGAACTCTGCAGCTCAGACAGAGTCTATGGTCAGAGTAACACACACAAAATGCTGGAGGAACTCAGCAGGTCAGACAGTGTCTATGGACGGAGTAACACACACAAAATGCTGGAGGAACTCATCAGGACAGACAGTGTCTATGGACGGAGTAACACACACAGAATGCTGGAGGCATTCAGCAGGTCAGACAGTGTCTACGGACAGAGTAACACACACAAAATGCTGGAGGAACTCAGCAGGTCAGACTGTATCTATGGACAGAGTAACACACACAAAATGCTGGAATAACTCAGCAGGTCAGACAGTGCCTACGTACAGAGTAACACACACAAAATGCTGGAGGAACTGTGCAGGGCAGGCAATGTCTACGGATAGAGTAACACACACAAAATGCTGGAATAACTCAGCAGGTCAGACAGTGTCTATGGTCAGAGTGACACACACAAAATGCTGGAGGAACTCAGCAGGTCAGACAGTGTCTACGGATGGAGTAACACATAAAATGCTGTTGGATCTCAACAGGTAAGACAGTGTCTATGGTCAGAGTAACACACACAAAATGCTGGAATAACTCAGCAGGTCAGACAGTGTCTATGGTCAGAGTAACACACACAAAATGCTGGAGGCACTCAGCAGGTGAGACAGTGTCTATGGACAGAGTAACACACACTACATGCTGGAATAACTCAGCAGGTCAGACAGTGTCTACGGACAGAGTAACACACACAAAATGCTGGAGGAACACAGCAGGTCAGACAGTGTCTATGGTCAGAGTAACACACACAAAATGCTGGAATAACTCAGCAGGTCAGACAATGTCTATGGTCAGAGTAACACACACAAAATGCTGGAATAACTCAACAGGTCAGACAGTGTCTATGGTCAGAGTAACACACACACAATGCTGGAATAACTCAGCAGGACAGATAGTGTCTACGGACAGAGTAACACACAAAATGCTGGTGGATCTCAACAGGTCAGACAGTGTCTATGGTCAGAGTAACACACACAAAATGCTGGAGGAACTCAGCAGGTCAGACAGTGTCTATGGACAGAGTAACATACACTAAATGCTGGAAGAACTCAGCAGGTCAGACAGTGTCTATGGTCAGAGTAACACACACAAAATGCTGGAGGAACTCAGCAGGTCAGACAGTGTCTATGAACAGAGTAACACACACAAAATGCTGGAAGAACTCTGCAGCTCAGACAGAGTCTATAGTCAGAGTAACACACACAAAATGCTGGAGGAACTCAGCAGGTCAGACAGTGTCTATGGATAGAGTAACACACACAAAATGCTGGAGGAACTCAGCAGGTCAGACAGTGTCTATGGACAGAGTAACACACACAAAATGCTGGAGGATCTCAGCAGGTCAGACAGTGTCTATGGACAGAGTAACACACACAAAATGCTGGAGGAACTCAGCAGTTCAGACAGTTTCTATGGACAGAGTAACACTCTCAAAATGCTGGAGGAACTCAGCAGGTCAGACAGTGTCTCTGGTCAGAGTAACACAGACAAAATGCTGGAGGAAATCAGCAGGTCAAACAGTGGCTGTGGTCAGAGTAACACAGACAGAATGCTGGAGGAACTTAGCAGGTCAGTGCCTACGGTCAGAGTAACACACACAAAATGCTGGAATAACTCAGCAGGTCAGACAGTGTCTATGGCCGGAGTAACACACACAAAATGCTGGAGGAACTCATCAGGACAGACAGTGTCTATGGACGGAGTAACACACACAGAATGCTGGAGGCATTCAGCAGGTCAGACAGTGTCTACGGACAGAGTAACACACACAAAATGCTGGAGGAACTCAGCAGGTCAGACAGTCTATGGACAGAGTAAGACACACAAAATGCTGGAATAACTCAGCAGGTCAGACAGTGCCTACGTACAGAGTAACACACACAAAATGCTGGTGGAACTGTGCAGGGCAGGCAATGTCTACGGATAGAGTAACACACACAAAATGCTGGAATAACTCAGCAGGTCAGACAGTGTCTATGGTCAGTGACACACACAAAATGCTGGAGGAACTCAGCAGGTCAGACAGTGTCTACGGACAGTGACACACACAAAATGCTGGAGGAACTCAGCAGGTCAGACAGTGTCTACGGACAGAGTAACACACACAAAATGCTGGAGGAACTCTGCAGCTCAGACAGTGTCTATGGTCAGAGTAACACACACAAAATGCTGGAGGAACACAGCAGGTCAGACAGTGTCTATGGATAGAGTAACACACACAAAATGCTGGAGGAACTCAGCAGCTCAGACAGTGTCTTTGGTCAGAGTACCACACACAAAATGCTGGAGGAACTCAGCAGGTCAGACAGTGTCTATGGACGGAGTATCACACACAGAATGCTGGAGGCACTCAGCAGTTCAGACAGTGTCTATGGACAGAGTAACACACACAAAATGCTGGAATAACTCAGCAGGTCAGACTGAGTCTATGGACAGAGTAACACACACAAAATGCTGGAATAACTCAGCAGGTTAGACAGTGTCTATGGACAAAGTAACACACACAAAAGTCTGGAGGAACTCAGCAGGTCAGACAGTGTCTATGCACGGAGTAACACTCACAAAATGCTGGAGGAACTCAGCAGGTCAGACAGTGTCTATGGTCAGAGTAACACACACACAATGCTGGAATAACTCAGCAGGTCAGACAGTGTCTACGGACAGAGTAACACACAAAATGCTGGTGGATCTCAACAGGTCAGACAGTGTCTATGGTCAGAGTAACACACACAAAATGCTGGAGGAACTCAGCAGGTCAGACAGTGTCTATGGACAGAGTAACACACACAAAATGCTGGAAGAACTCTGCAGCTCAGACAGTGTCTATGGTCAGAGTAACACACACAAAATGCTGGAGGAACTCAGCAGGTCAGACAGTGTCTATGGATAGAGTAACACACACAAAATGCTGGAGGAACTCAGCAGCTCAGACAATGTCTTTGGTCAGAGTAACACACACAAAATGCTGGAGGAACTCAGCAGGACAGACAGTGTCTATGGACGGAGTAACACACACAGAATGCTGGAGGCTTTCAGCAGGTCAGACAGTGTCTACGGACAGAGTAACACACACAAAATGCTGGAGGAACTCAGCAGGTCGGACAGTGTCTATGGTCAGAGTAACACACACAAAATGCTGGAGGAACTCAGCAGGTCAGTCAGAGTCTATGGACAGAGTAACACACACAAAATGCTGGAATAACTCAGCAGGTCAGACAGTGTCTATGGACGGAGTAACACACAAAATGCTGGTGGATCTCAACAGGTCAGACAGTGTCTATGGTCAGAGTAACACACACAAAATGCTGGAGGAACTCAGCAGGTCAGACAGTGTCTATGGTCAGAGTAACACACACAAAATGCTGGAATAACTCAGCAGGTCAGACAGTGTCTATGGTCAGAGTAACACACACAAAATGCTGGAGGAACTCAGCAGGTCAGACAGTGTCTAAGGTCAGAGTGACACACACAAAATGCTGGAGGAACTCAGCAGGTCAGACAGTGTCTACGGACGGAGTAACACTCAAAATGCTGGTGGATCTCAACAGGCCAGACAGTGTCTATGGTCAGAGTAACACACACAAAATGCTGGAGGAACTCAGCAGGTGAGACAGTGTCTATGGTCAGAGTAACACACACAAAATGCTGGAATAACTCAGCAGGTCAGACAGTGTCTATGGTCAGAGTAACACACACAAAATGCTGGAGGAACTTAGCAGGTCAGACAGTGTCTGTGGTCAGAGTAACACACACAAAATGCTGGAGGAACTCAGCAGGTCAGACAGTGTCTACGGACGGAGTAACACACTAAATGCTGGTGGACCTCAACAGGTCGGACAGTGTCTATGGTCAGAGTAACACACACAAAATGCTGGAGGGATTCAGCAGGTCAGACAGTGTCTACGGACAGAGAAACACACACAAAATGCTGGAGAAACTCAGCAGGTCAGACAGTCTATGGACGGAGTAACACACACAAAAAGCTGGAGGAACTCAGCAGGTCAGACAGTGTCTATGGAAGGAGTAACACACACAGAATGCTGGAGGCACTCAGCAGGTCAGACAGTGTCTATGGACAGAGTTACACACACAAAATGCTGGAGGAACTCAGCCGGTCAGACTGTGTCTATGGACAGAGTAACACACACAAAACTCTGGAATAACTCAGCAGGTCAGACAGTGTCTACGTACAGAGTAACACACACAAAATGCTGGAGGAACTGTGCAGGTTAGTCAGTGTCTACGGATAGAGTAACACACACAAAATGCTGGAATAACTCAGCAGGCCAGACAGTGTCTATGGACGGAGTACCACACACAAAATGCTGGAGGAACTCAGCAGGTCAGACAGTGTCTATGGACGGAGTATCACACACAGAATGCTGGAGGCACTCAGCAGGTCAGACAGTGTCTATGGACAGAGTAACACACACAAAATGCTGGAATAACTCAGCAGGTCAGACTGAGTCAACGGACAGAGTAACACACACAAAATGCTGGAATAACTCAGCAGGTTAGACAGTGTCTATGGACAAAGTAACACACACAAAAGGCTGGAGGAACTCAGCAGGTCAGACAGTGTCTATGCACGGAGTAACACTCACAAAATGCTGGAGGAACTCAGCAGGTCAGACAGTGTCTATGGTCAGAGTAACACACACACAATGCTGGAATAACTCAGCAGGTCAGACAGTGTCTACGGACAGAGTAACACACAAAATGCTGGTGGATCTCAACAGGTCAGACAGTGTCTATGGTCAGAGTAACACACACAAAATGCTGGAGGAACTCAGCAGGTCAGACAGTGTCTATGGACAGAGTAACACACACAAAATGCTGGAAGAACTCTGCAGCTCAGACAGTGTCTATGGTCAGAGTAACACACACAAAATGCTGGAGGAACTCAGCAGGTCAGACAGTGTCTATGGATAGAGTAACACACACAAAATGCTGGAGGAACTCAGCAGCTCAGACAATGTCTTTGGTCAGAGTAACACACACAAAATGCTGGAGGAACTCAGCAGGACAGACAGTGTCTATGGACGGAGTAACACACACAGAATGCAGGAGGCTTTCAGCAGGTCAGACAGTGTCTACGGACAGAGTAACACACACAAAATGCTGGAGGAACTCAGCAGGTCGGACAGTGTCTATGGTCAGAGTAACACACACAAAATGCTGGAGGAACTCAGCAGGTCAGTCAGAGTCTATGGACAGAGTAACACACACAAAATGCTGGAATAACTCAGCAGGTCAGACAGTGTCTATGGACGGAGTAACACACAAAATGCTGGTGGATCTCAACAGGTCAGACAGTGTCTATGGTCAGAGTAACACACACAAAATGCTGGAGGAACTCAGCAGGTCAGACAGTGTCTATGGTCAGAGTAACACACACAAAATGCTGGAATAACTCAGCAGGTCAGACAGTGTCTATGGTCAGAGTAACACACACAAAATGCTGGAGGAACTCAGCAGGTCAGACAGTGTCTAAGGTCAGAGTGACACACACAAAATGCTGGAGGAACTCAGCAGGTCAGACAGTGTCTATGGTCAGAGTAACACACAAAAAATGCTGGAATAACTCAGAAGGTCAGACAGTGTCTATGGTCAGAGTAACACACACAAAATGCTGGAATAACTCAGCAGGTCAGACAGTGTCTATGGTCAGAGTAACACACACAAAATGCTGGAATAACTCAGCAGGTCAGACAGTGTCTATGGTCAGAGTAACACACACACAATGCTGGAATAACTCAGCAGGTCAGACAGTGTCTACGGACAGAGTAACACACAAAATGCCGGTGGATCTCAACAGATCAGACAGTGTCTATGGTCAGAGTAACACACACAAAATGCTGGATGAACTCTGCAGCTCAGACAGTGTCTATGGTCAGAGTAACACACACAAAATGCTGGATGAACTCTGCAGCTCAGACAGTGTCTATGGTCAGAGTAACACACACAAAATGTTGGAGGAACTCAGCAGGTCAGACAGTGTCTATGTTCAGAGTAACACACACAAAATGCTGGAGGAACTCAGCAGCTCAGACAGTGTCTTTGGTCAGAGTAACACACACAAAATGCTGGAGGATCTCAGCAGGTCAGACAGTGTCTATGGACAGAGTAACACACACAAAATGCTGGAGGAACTCAGCAGTTCAGACAGTGTCTATGGACAGAGTAACACTCTCAAAATGCTGGAGGAACTCAGCAGGTCAGACAGTGTCTCTGGTCAGAGTAACACAGACAAAATGCTGGAGGAACTCAGCAGGTCAGACAGTGGCTGTGGTCAGAGTAACACAGACAGAATGCTGGAGGAACTTAGCAGGTCAGTGCCTACGGACAGAGTAACACACACAAAATGCTGGAATAACTCAGCAGGTTAGACAGTGTCTATGGACAGAGTAACACACACAAAATACTGGAGGAACTCAGCAGGTCAGACAGTGTCTATGGACGGAGTAACACACACAAAATGCTGGAGGAACTCATCAGGACAGACAGTGTCTATGGACGGAGTAACACACACAGAATGCTGGAGGCATTCAGCAGGTCAGACAGTGTCTAGGACAGAGTAACACACACAAAATGCTGGAGGAACTCAGCAGGTCAGACAGTCTATGGACGGAGTAATACACACAAAATGCTGTTGGATCTCAACAGGTAAGACAGTGTCTATGGTCAGAGTAACACACACAAAATGCTGGAATAACTCAGCAGGTCAGACAGTGTCTATGGTCAGAGTAACACACACAAAATGCTGGAGGCACTCAGCAGGTGAGACAGTGTCTATGGACAGAGTAACACACACTACATGCTGGAATAACTCAGCAGGTCAGACAGTGTCTACGGACAGAGTAAAACACACAAAATGCTGGAGGAACACAGCAGGTCAGACAGTGTCTATGGTCAGAGTAACACACACAAAATGCTGGAATAACTCAGCAGGTCAGACAATGTCTATGGTCAGAGTAACACACACAAAATGCTGGAATAACTCAGCAGGTCAGACAGTGTCTATGGTCAGAGTAACACACACACAATGCTGGAATAACTCAGCAGGTCAGACAGTGTCTACGGACAGAGTAACACACAAAATGCTGGTGGATCTCAACAGGTCAGACAGTGTCTATGGTCAGAGTAACACACACAAAATGCTGGAGGAACTCAGCAGGTCAGACAGTGTCTATGGACAGAGTAACAAACACAAAATGCTGGAAGAACTCTGCAGCTCAGACAGTGTCTATGGTCAGAGTAACACACACAAAATGCTGGAGGAACTCAGCAGGTCAGACAGTGTCTATGGATAGAGTAACACACACAAAATGCTGGAGGAACTCAGCAGGTCTGACAGTGTCTATGGTCAGAGTAACACACACAAAATGCTGGAGGAACTCAGCAGTTCAGACAGTGTCTATGGTCAGAGTGACACACACAAAATGCTGGAGGAACTCAGCAGGTCAGACAGTGTCTACGGACGGAGTAACACACAAAATGCTGTTGGATCTCAAAAGGTAAGACAGTGTCTATGGTCAGGGTAACACACACAAAATGCTGGAATAACTCAGCAGGTCAGACAGTGTCAATGGTCTGAGTAACACACACAAAATGCTGGAGGAACTCAGCAGGTCAGACAGTGTCTATGGTCAGAGTGACACACAAAAAATGCTGGAGGAACTCAGCAGGTCAGACAGTGTCTACGGACGGAGTAACACTCAAAATGCCGGTGGATCTCAACAGGCCAGACAGTGACTATGGTCAGAGTAACACACACAAAATGCTGGAGGAACTCAGCAGGTCAGACAGTGTCTATGGTCAGAGTAACACACACACAATGCTGGAATAACTCAGCAGGTCAGACAGTGTCTACGGACAGAGTAACACAAAAAATGCTGGTGGATCTCAACAGGTCAGACAGTGTCTATGGTCAGAGTAACACACACAAAATGCTGGAGGAACTCAGCAGGTCAGACAGTGTCTATGGTCAGAGTAACACACACAAAATGCTGGAATAACTCAGCAGGTCAGAGTGTCTATGGTCAGAGTAACACACACAAAATGCTGGAGGAACTCAGCAGGTCAGACACTGTCTATGGACGGAGTAACACACACAGAATGCTGGTGGAACTCAGCAGGTCAGACACTGTCTATGGACGGAGTAACACACACAAAATGCTGGAGGAACTCAGCAGGTCAGACAGTGTCTACGGACAGAGTAACACACTAAATGCTGGTGGATCTCAACAGGTCAGACAGTGTCTATGGTCAGAGTAACACACACAAAAAGCTGGAGGAACTCAGCAGGTCAGACAGTGTCTATGGAAGGAGTAACACACACAGAATGCTGGAGGCACTCAGCAGGTCAGACAGTGTCTATGGACAGAGTTACACACACAAAATGCTGGAGGAACTCAGCCGGTCAGACTGTGTCTACGTACAGAGTATCACACACAAAATGCTGGATGAACTGTGCAGGTTAGTCAGTGTCTACGGATAGAGTAACACACACAAAATGCTGGAATAACTCAGCAGGCCAGACAGTGTCTATGGACAGAGTAACACACACAAAATGCTGGAGGAACTCAGCAGGTCAGACAGTGTCTATGGACGGAGTATCACACACAGAATGCTGGAGACACTCAGCAGGTCAGACAGTGTCTATGGACAGAGTAACACACACAAAATGCTGGAAGAACTCAGCAGCTCAGACAGTGTCTATGGTCAGAGTGACACACACAAAATGCTGGAGGAACACAGCAGGTCAGACAGTGTCTACGGACAGAGTAACACACTAAATGCTGGTGGATCTCAACAGGTCAGACAGTGTCTATGGTCAGAGTAACACACACAAAAAGCTGGAAGAACTCTGCAGCTCAGACAGTGTCTATGGTCAGAGTAACACACACAAAATGCTGGAGGAACTCAGCAGGTCAGACAGTGTCTATGGATAGAGTAACACACACAAAATGCTGGAGGAACTCAGCAGCTCAGACAATGTCTTTGGTCAGAGTAACACACACAAAATGCTGGAGGAACTCAGCAGGACAGACAGTGTCTATGGACGGAGTAACACACACAGAATGCAGGAGGCTTTCAGCAGGTCAGACAGTGTCTACGGACAGAGTAACACACACAAAATGCTGGAGGAACTCAGCAGGTCAGACAGTGTCTATGGTCAGAGTAACACACACAAAATGCTGGAGGAACTCAGCAGGTCAGTCAGAGTCTATGGACAGAGTAACACACACAAAATGCTGGAATAACTCAGCAGGTCAGACAGTGTCTATGGACGGAGTAACACACAAAATGCTGGTGGATCTCAACAGGTCAGACAGTGTCTATGGTCAGAGTAACACACACAAAATGCTGGAGGAACTCAGCAGGTCAGACAGTGTCTATGGTCAGAGTAACACACACAAAATGCTGGAATAACTCAGCAGGTCAGACAGTGTCTATGGTCAGAGTAACACACACAAAATGCTGGAGGAACTCAGCAGGTCAGACAGTGTCTAAGGTCAGAGTGACACACACAAAATGCTGGAGGAACTCAGCAGGTCAGACAGTGTCTATGGTCAGAGTAACACACAAAAAATGCTGGAATAACTCAGCAGGTCAGACAGTGTCTATGGTCAGAGTAACACACACAAAATGCTGGAATAACTCAGCAGGTCAGACAGTGTCTATGGTCAGAGTAACACACACAAAATGCTGGAATAACTCAGCAGGTCAGACAGTGTCTATGGTCAGAGTAACACACACACAATGCTGGAATAACTCAGCAGGTCAGACAGTGTCTACGGACAGAGTAACACACAAAATGCCGGTGGATCTCAACAGATCAGACAGTGTCTATGGTCAGAGTAACACACACAAAATGCTGGATGAACTCTGCAGCTCAGACAGTGTCTATGGACAGAGTAACACTCTCAAAATGCTGGAGGAACTCAGCAGGTCAGACAGTGTCTCTGGTCAGAGTAACACAGACAAAATGCTGGAGGAACTCAGCAGGTCAGACAGTGGCTGTGGTCAGAGTAACACAGACAGAATGCTGGAGGAACTTAGCAGGTCAGTGCCTACGGACAGAGTAACACACACAAAATGCTGGAATAACTCAGCAGGTTAGACAGTGTCTATGGACAGAGTAACACACACAAAATACTGGAGGAACTCAGCAGGTCAGACAGTGTCTATGGACGGAGTAACACACACAAAATGCTGGAGGAACTCATCAGGACAGACAGTGTCTATGGACGGAGTAACACACACAGAATGCTGGAGGCATTCAGCAGGTCAGACAGTGTCTAGGACAGAGTAACACACACAAAATGCTGGAGGAACTCAGCAGGTCAGACAGTCTATGGACGGAGTAATACACACAAAATGCTGTTGGATCTCAACAGGTAAGACAGTGTCTATGGTCAGAGTAACACACACAAAATGCTGGAATAACTCAGCAGGTCAGACAGTGTCTATGGTCAGAGTAACACACACAAAATGCTGGAGGCACTCAGCAGGTGAGACAGTGTCTATGGACAGAGTAACACACACTACATGCTGGAATAACTCAGCAGGTCAGACAGTGTCTACGGACAGAGTAAAACACACAAAATGCTGGAGGAACACAGCAGGTCAGACAGTGTCTATGGTCAGAGTAACACACACAAAATGCTGGAATAACTCAGCAGGTCAGACAATGTCTATGGTCAGAGTAACACACACAAAATGCTGGAATAACTCAGCAGGTCAGACAGTGTCTATGGTCAGAGTAACACACACACAATGCTGGAATAACTCAGCAGGTCAGACAGTGTCTACGGACAGAGTAACACACAAAATGCTGGTGGATCTCAACAGGTCAGACAGTGTCTATGGTCAGAGTAACACACACAAAATGCTGGAGGAACTCAGCAGGTCAGACAGTGTCTATGGACAGAGTAACAAACACAAAATGCTGGAAGAACTCTGCAGCTCAGACAGTGTCTATGGTCAGAGTAACACACACAAAATGCTGGAGGAACTCAGCAGGTCAGACAGTGTCTATGGATAGAGTAACACACACAAAATGCTGGAGGAACTCAGCAGGTCTGACAGTGTCTATGGTCAGAGTAACACACACAAAATGCTGGAGGAACTCAGCAGTTCAGACAGTGTCTATGGTCAGAGTGACACACACAAAATGCTGGAGGAACTCAGCAGGTCAGACAGTGTCTACGGACGGAGTAACACACAAAATGCTGTTGGATCTCAAAAGGTAAGACAGTGTCTATGGTCAGGGTAACACACACAAAATGCTGGAATAACTCAGCAGGTCAGACAGTGTCAATGGTCTGAGTAACACACACAAAATGCTGGAGGAACTCAGCAGGTCAGACAGTGTCTATGGTCAGAGTGACACACAAAAAATGCTGGAGGAACTCAGCAGGTCAGACAGTGTCTACGGACGGAGTAACACTCAAAATGCCGGTGGATCTCAACAGGCCAGACAGTGACTATGGTCAGAGTAACACACACAAAATGCTGGAGGAACTCAGCAGGTCAGACAGTGTCTATGGTCAGAGTAACACACACACAATGCTGGAATAACTCAGCAGGTCAGACAGTGTCTACGGACAGAGTAACACAAAAAATGCTGGTGGATCTCAACAGGTCAGACAGTGTCTATGGTCAGAGTAACACACACAAAATGCTGGAGGAACTCAGCAGGTCAGACAGTGTCTATGGTCAGAGTAACACACACAAAATGCTGGAATAACTCAGCAGGTCAGAGTGTCTATGGTCAGAGTAACACACACAAAATGCTGGAGGAACTCAGCAGGTCAGACACTGTCTATGGACGGAGTAACACACACAGAATGCTGGTGGAACTCAGCAGGTCAGACACTGTCTATGGACGGAGTAACACACACAAAATGCTGGAGGAACTCAGCAGGTCAGACAGTGTCTACGGACAGAGTAACACACTAAATGCTGGTGGATCTCAACAGGTCAGACAGTGTCTATGGTCAGAGTAACACACACAAAAAGCTGGAGGAACTCAGCAGGTCAGACAGTGTCTATGGAAGGAGTAACACACACAGAATGCTGGAGGCACTCAGCAGGTCAGACAGTGTCTATGGACAGAGTTACACACACAAAATGCTGGAGGAACTCAGCCGGTCAGACTGTGTCTACGTACAGAGTATCACACACAAAATGCTGGATGAACTGTGCAGGTTAGTCAGTGTCTACGGATAGAGTAACACACACAAAATGCTGGAATAACTCAGCAGGCCAGACAGTGTCTATGGACAGAGTAACACACACAAAATGCTGGAGGAACTCAGCAGGTCAGACAGTGTCTATGGACGGAGTATCACACACAGAATGCTGGAGACACTCAGCAGGTCAGACAGTGTCTATGGACAGAGTAACACACACAAAATGCTGGAAGAACTCAGCAGCTCAGACAGTGTCTATGGTCAGAGTGACACACACAAAATGCTGGAGGAACACAGCAGGTCAGACAGTGTCTACGGACAGAGTAACACACTAAATGCTGGTGGATCTCAACAGGTCAGACAGTGTCTATGGTCAGAGTAACACACACAAAAAGCTGGAAGAACTCTGCAGCTCAGACAGTGTCTATGGTCAGAGTAACACACACAAAATGCTGGAGGAACTCAGCAGGTCAGACAGTGTCTATGGATAGAGTAACACACACAAAATGCTGGAGGAACTCAGCAGCTCAGACAATGTCTTTGGTCAGAGTAACACACACAAAATGCTGGAGGAACTCAGCAGGACAGACAGTGTCTATGGACGGAGTAACACACACAGAATGCAGGAGGCTTTCAGCAGGTCAGACAGTGTCTACGGACAGAGTAACACACACAAAATGCTGGAGGAACTCAGCAGGTCAGACAGTGTCTATGGTCAGAGTAACACACACAAAATGCTGGAGGAACTCAGCAGGTCAGTCAGAGTCTATGGACAGAGTAACACACACAAAATGCTGGAATAACTCAGCAGGTCAGACAGTGTCTATGGACGGAGTAACACACAAAATGCTGGTGGATCTCAACAGGTCAGACAGTGTCTATGGTCAGAGTAACACACACAAAATGCTGGAGGAACTCAGCAGGTCAGACAGTGTCTATGGTCAGAGTAACACACACAAAATGCTGGAATAACTCAGCAGGTCAGACAGTGTCTATGGTCAGAGTAACACACACAAAATGCTGGAGGAACTCAGCAGGTCAGACAGTGTCTAAGGTCAGAGTGACACACACAAAATGCTGGAGGAACTCAGCAGGTCAGACAGTGTCTATGGTCAGAGTAACACACAAAAAATGCTGGAATAACTCAGCAGGTCAGACAGTGTCTATGGTCAGAGTAACACACACAAAATGCTGGAATAACTCAGCAGGTCAGACAGTGTCTATGGTCAGAGTAACACACACAAAATGCTGGAATAACTCAGCAGGTCAGACAGTGTCTATGGTCAGAGTAACACACACACAATGCTGGAATAACTCAGCAGGTCAGACAGTGTCTACGGACAGAGTAACACACAAAATGCCGGTGGATCTCAACAGATCAGACAGTGTCTATGGTCAGAGTAACACACACAAAATGCTGGATGAACTCTGCAGCTCAGACAGTGTCTATGGTCAGAGTAACACACACAAAATGCTGGAGGAACTCAGCAGCTCAGACAGTGTCTTTGGTCAGAGTAACACACACAAAATGCTGGAGGAACTCAGCAGTTCAGACAGTGTCTATGGACAGAGTAACACTCTCAAAATGCTGGAGGAACTCAGCAGGTCAGACAGTGTCTCTGGTCAGTGTAGCACAGACAAAATGCTGGAGGAACTCAGCAGGTCAGACAGTGGCTGTGGTCAGAGTAACACAGACAGAATGCTGGAGGAACTTAGCAGGTCAGTGCCTACGGACAGAGTAACACACACAAAATGCTGGAATAACTCAGCAGGTTAGACAGTGTCTATGGACAGAGTAACACACACAAAATGCTGGAGGAACTCAGCAGGTCAGACAGTGTCTATGGACGGAGTAACACACACAAAATGCTGGAGGAACTCATCAGGACAGACAGTGTCTATGGACGGAGTAACACACACAGAATGCTGGAGGCATTCAGCAGGTCAGACAGTGTCTAGGACAGAGTAACACACACAAAATGCTGGAGGAACTCAGCAGGTCAGAGAGTCTATGGACGGAGTAATACACACAAAATGCTGTTGGATCTCAACAGGTAAGACAGTGTCTATGGTCAGAGTAACACACACAAAATGCTGGAATAACTCAGCAGGTCAGACAGTGTCTATGGTCAGAGTAACACACACAAAATGCTGGAGGCACTCAGCAGGTGAGACAGTGTCTATGGACAGAGTAACACACACTACATGCTGGAATAACTCAGCAGGTCAGACAGTGTCTACGGACAGAGTAACACACACAAAATGCTGGAGGAACACAGCAGGTCAGACAGTGTCTATGGTCAGAGTAACACACACAAAATGCTGGAATAACTCAGCAGGTCAGACAATGTCTATGGTCAGAGTAACACACACAAAATGCTGGAATAACTCAGCAGGTCAGACAGTGTCTATGGTCAGAGTAACACACACACAATGCTGGAATAACTCAGCAGGTCAGACAGTGTCTACGGACAGAGTAACACACAAAATGCTGGTGGATCTCAACAGGTCAGACAGTGTCTATGGTCAGGGTAACACACACAAAATGCTGGAATAACTCAGCAGGTCAGACAGTGTCAATGGTCTGAGTAACACACACAAAATGCTGGAGGAACTCAGCAGGTCAGACAGTGTCTATGGTCAGAGTGACACACAAAAAATGCTGGAGGAACTCAGCAGGTCAGACAGTGTCTACGGACGGAGTAACACTCAAAATGCCGGTGGATCTCAACAGGCCAGACAGTGACTATGGTCAGAGTAACACACACAAAATGCTGGAGGAACTCAGCAGGTCAGACAGTGTCTATGGTCAGAGTAACACACACACAATGCTGGAATAACTCAGCAGGTCAGACAGTGTCTACGGACAGAGTAACACAAAAAATGCTGGTGGATCTCAACAGGTCAGACAGTGTCTATGGTCAGAGTAACACACACAAAATGCTGGAGGAACTCAGCAGGTCAGACAGTGTCTATGGTCAGAGTAACACACACAAAATGCTGGAATAACTCAGCAGGTCAGACAGTGTCTATGGTCAGAGTAACACACACAAAATGCTGGAGGAACTCAGCAGGTCAGACAGTGTCTATGGTCAGAGTAACACACACAAAATGCTGGAATAACTCAGCAGGTCAGACAGTGTCTATGGACAGAGTAACACACAAAATGCTGGAGGAACCTAGCAGGTCAGACAGTGTCTACGGACAGAGTAACACACTAAATGCTGGTGGATCTCAACAGGTCAGACAGTGTCTATGGTCAGAGTAACACACACAAAAAGCTGGAGGAACTCAGCAGGTCAGACAGTGTCTATGGAAGGAGTAACACACACAGAATGCTGGAGGCACTCAGCAGGTCAGACAGTGTCTATGGACAGAGTTACACACACAAAATGCTGGAGGAACTCAGCCGGTCAGACTGTGTCTACGTACAGAGTATCACACACAAAATGCTGGATGAACTGTGCAGGTTAGTCAGTGTCTACGGATAGAGTAACACACACAAAATGCTGGAATAACTCAGCAGGCCAGACAGTGTCTATGGACAGAGTAACACACACTAAATGCTGGAGGAACTCAGCAGGTCAGACAGTGTCTATGGACGGAGTATCACACACAGAATGCTGGAGGCACTCAGCAGGTCAGACAGTGTCTATGGACAGAGTAACACACACAAAATGCTGGAATAACTCAGCAGGTCAGACAGAGTCTACGGTCAGAGTAACGCACACAAAATGCTGGAGGAACTCAGCAGGTCAGACAGTGTCTATGCACGGAGTAACACTCACAAAATGCTGGAGGAACTCAGCAGGTCAGACAGTGTCTATGGTCAGAGTAACACACACACAATGCTGGAATAACTCAGCAGCTCAGACAGTGTCTACGGACAGAGTAACACACAAAATGCTGGTGGATCTCAACAGGTCAGAGAGTGTCTATGGTCAGAGTAACACACACAAAATGCTGGAGGAACTCAGCAGGTCAGACAGTGTCTATGGACAGAGTAACACACACAAAATGCTGGAAGAACTCTGCAGCTCAGACAGTGTCTATGGATAGAGTTACACACACAAAATGCTGGAGGAACTCAGCCGGTCTGACTGTGTCTACGTACAGAGTATCACACACAAAATGCTGGAGGAACTGTGCAGGTTAGTCAGTGTCTACGGATAGAGTAACACACACAAAATGCTGGAATAACTCAGCAGGCCAGACAGTGTCTATGGACAGAGTAACACACACAAAATGCTGGAGGAACTCAGCAGGTCAGACAGTGTCTATGGACGGAGTATCACACACAGAATGCTGGAGGCACTCAGCAGGTCAGACAGTGTCTATGGACAGAGTAACACACACAAAATGCTGGAATAACTCAGCAGGTCAGACAGAGTCTACGGACAGAGTAACACACACAAAATGCTGGAGGAACTCAGCAGGTCAGACAGTGTCTATGCACGGAGTAACACTCACAAAATGCTGGAGGAACTCAGCAGGTCAGACAGTGTCTATGGTCAGAGTAACACACACACAATGCTGGAATAACTCAGCAGGTCAGACAGTGTCTACGGACAGAGTAACACACAAAATGCTGGTGGATCTCAACAGGTCAGAGAGTGTCTATGGTCAGAGTAACACACACAAAATGCTGGAAGAACTCTGCAGCTCAGACAGTGTCTATGGTCAGAGTAACACACACAAAATGCTGGAGGAACTCAGCAGGTCAGACAGTGTCTATGGATAGAGTAACACACACAAAATGCTGGAGTAACTCAGCAGGTCGGACAGTGTCTGTGGTCAGAGTAACACACACAAAATGCTGGAGGAACTCAGCAGGTCAGTCAGAGTCTATGGACAGAGTAACACACACAAAATGCTGGAATAACTCAGCAGGTCAGACAGTGTCTACGGACGGAGTAACACACAAAATGCTGGTGGATCTCAACAGGTCAGACAGTGTCTATGGTCAGAGTAACACACACAAAATGCTGGAGGAACTCAGCAGGTCAGACAGTATCTATGGTCAGAGTAACACACACAAAATGCTGGAATAACTCAGCCGGTCAGACAGTGTCTATGGTCAGAGTAACACACACAAAATGCTGGAGGAACTCAGCAGGTCAGACAGTGTCTATGGTCAGAGTGACACACACAAAATGCTGGAGGAACTCAGCAGGTCAGACAGTGTCTATGGTCAGAGTAACACACAAAAAATGCTGGAATAACTCAGCAGGTCAGACAGTGTCTATGGTCAGAGTAACACACACAAAATGCTGGAATAACTCAGCAGGTCAGACAGTGTCTATGGTCAGAGTAACACACACAAAATGCTGGAATAACTCAGCAGGTCAGACAGTGTCTATGGTCAGAGTAACACACACACAATGCTGGAATAACTCAGCAGGTCAGACAGTGTCTATGGACAGAGTAACACACAAAATGCCGGTGGATCTCAACAGGTCAGACAGTGTCTATGGTCAGAGTAACACACACAAAATGCTGGAGGAACTCAACAGGTCAGACAGTGTCTATGGTCAGAGTAACACACACAAAATGCTGGAAAAAAACAGCAGGTCAGACAGTGTCTATGGTCAGAGTGACACACACAAAATGCTGGAGGAACTCAGCAGGTCAGACAGTGTCTACGGACGGAGTAACACACAAAATGCTGTTGGATCTCAACAGGTAAGGCAGTGTCTATGGTCAGAGTAACACACACAAAATGCTGGAATAACTCAGCAGGTCAGACAGTGTCTATGGTCAGAGTAACACACACAAAATGCTGGAGGCACTCAGCAGGTGAGACAGTGTCTATGGACAGAGTAACACACACTACATGCTGGAATAACTCAGCAGGTCAGACAGTGTCTACGGACAGAGTAACACACACAAAATGCTGGAGGAACTCAGCAGGTCAGACAGTGTCTATGGTCAGAGTAACACACACAAAATGCTGGAGGAACTCAGCAGGTCAGACAGGGTCTATGTACAGAGTAACACACACACAAATTGCTGGAATAACTCAGCAGGTCAGACAGTGTCTACGGACGGAGTAACACACAAAATGCTGGTGGATCTCAACAGGTCAGACAGTGTCTATGGTCAGAGTAACACACACAAAATGCTGGAGGAACTCAGCAGGTCAGACAGTGTCTATGGTCAGAGTAACACACACAAAATGCTGGAATAACTCAGCAGGTCAGACAGTGTCTATGGACAGAGTGACACACACAAAATGCTGGAGGAACTCAGCAGGTCAGACAGTGTCTACGGATGGAGTAACACACAAAAAATGCTGGAATAGCTCAGCAGGTCAGACAGTGTCTATGGTCAGAGTAACACACACAAAATGCTAGAGGAACTCAGCAGGTCAGACAGTGTCTATGGTCAGAGTAACACACACACAATGCTGGAATAACTCAGCAGGTCAGACAGTGTCTACGGACAGAGTAACACACAAAATGCCGGTGGATCTCAACAGGTCAGACAGTGTCTATGGTCAGAGTAACACACACAAAATGCTGGAGGAACTCAGCAGTTCAGACAGTGTCTATGGACAGAGTAACACTCTCAAAATGCTGGAGGAACTCAGCAGGTCAGACAGTGGCTGTGGTCAGAGTAACACAGACAGAATGCTGGAGGAACTTAGCAGGTCAGACAGTGCCTACGGACAGAGTAACACACACAAAATGCTGGAATAACTCAGCAGGTTAGACAGTGTCTACGGACAGAGTAACACACACAAAATGCTGGAGGAACTCAGCAGGTCAGACAGTCTATGGACGGAGTAACACACACAAAATGCTGGAGGAACTCAGCAGGTCAGACGGTGTCTATGGACGGAGTAACACACACAGAATGCTGGAGGCATTCAGCAGGTCAGACAGGGTCTACGGACAGAGTAACACACACAAAATGCTGGAGGAACTCAGCAGGTCAGACAGTCTATGGACGGAGTAACACACACAAAATGCTGGAGGAACTCAGCAGGTCAGACGGTGTCTATGGACGGAGTAACACACACATAATGCTGGAGGCACTCAGCAGGTCAGACAGTGTCTATGGACAGAGTTACACACACAAAATGCTGGAGGAACTCAGCAGGTCAGACTGTATCTATGGACAGAGTAACACACACAAAATGCTGGAATATCTCAGCAGGTCAGACAGTGTCTACGTACAGAGTAACACACACAAAATGCTGGAGGAACACAGCAGGTCAGACAGTGTCTATGGTCAGAGTGACACACACAAAATGCTGGAGGAACTCAGCAGGTCAGACAGTGTCTACGGATGGAGTAACACACAAAAAATGCTGGAATAGCTCAGCAGGTCAGACAGTGTCTACTGACAGAGTAACACACAAAATGCTGGTGGATCTCAACAGGTCAGACAGTGTCTATGGACAGAGTAACACACACAAAATGCTGGAGGAACTCAGCAGTTCAGACAGTGTCTATGGACAGAGTAACACTCTCAAAATGCTGGAGGAACTCAGCAGGTCAGACAGTGGCTGTGGTCAGAGTAACACAGACAGAATGCTGGAGGAACTTAGCAGGTCAGACAGTGCCTACGGACAGAGTAACACACACAAAATGCTGGAATAACTCAGCAGGTTAGACAGTGTCTACGGACAGAGTAACACACACAAAATGCTGGAGGAACTCAGCAGGTCTGACAGTGTCTATGGTCAGAGTAACACACACAAAATGCTGGAGGAACTCAGCAGGTCAGACAGTGTCTACGGATGGAGTAACACACAAAAAATGCTGGAATAGCTCAGCAGGTCAGACAATGTCTACTGACAGAGTAACACACAAAATGCTGGTGGATCTCAACAGGTCAGACAGTGTCTATGGACAGAGTAACACACACAAAATGCTGGAGGAACTCAGCAGTTCAGACAGTGTCTATGGACAGAGTAACACTCTCAAAATGCTGGAGGAACTCAGCAGGTCAGACAGTGGCTGTGGTCAGAGTAACACAGACAGAATGCTGGAGGAACTTAGCAGGTCAGACAGTGCCTACGGACAGAGTAACACACACAAAATGCTGGAATAACTCAGCAGGTTAGACAGTGTCTACGGACAGAGTAACACACACAAAATGCTGGAGGAACTCAGCAGGTCTGACAGTGTCTATGGTCAGAGTAACACACACAAAATGCTGGAGGAACTCAGCAGTTCAGACAGTGTCTATGGTCAGAGTGACACAGACAAAATGCTGGAGGAACTCAGCAGGTCAGACAGTGTCTACGGACGGAGTAACACACAAAATGCTGTTGGATCTCAAAAGGTAAGACAGTGTCTATGGTCAGGGTAACACACACAAAATGCTGGAGGAACTCAGCAGGACAGACAGTGTCTATGGTCAGAGTAACACACACACAATGCTGGAATAACTCAGCAGGTCAGACAGTGTCTACGGACAGAGTAACACAAAAAATGCTGGTGGATCTCAACAGGTCAGACAGTGTCTATGGTCAGAGTAACACACACAAAATGCATGAGGAACTCAGCAGGTCAGACAGTGTCTATGGTCAGAGTAACACACACAAAATGCTGGAATAACTCAGCAGGTCAGACAGTGTCTATGGTCAGAGTAACACACACAAAATGCTGGAGGAACTCAGCAGGTCAGACAGTGTCTGTGGTCAGAGTAACACACTAAATGCTGGTGGATCTCAACAGGTCAGACAGTGTCTATGGTCAGAGTAACACTCACAAAAAGCTGGAGGAACTCAGCAGGTCAGACAGTGTCTATGGAAGGAGTAACACACACAGAATGCTGGAGGCACTCAGCAGGTCAGACAGTGTCTATGGACAGAGTTACACACACAAAATGCTGGAGGAACTCAGCCGGTCAGACTGTGTCTACGTACAGAGTATCACACACAAAATGCTGGAGGAACTGTGCAGGTTAGTCAGTGTCTACGGATAGAGTAACACACACAAAATGCTGGAATAACTCAGCAGGCCAGACAGTGTCTATGGACGGAGTAACACACACAAAATGCTGGAGGAACTCAGCAGGTCAGACAGTGTCTATGGACGGAGTATCACACACAGAATGCTGGAGGCACTCAGCAGGTCAGACAGTGTCTATGGACAGAGTAACACACACAAAATGCTGGAATAACTCAGCAGGTCAGACAGAGTCTACGGACAGAGTAACACACAAAATGCTGGTGGATCTCAACAGGTCAGACAGTGTCTATGGACAGAGTAACACACACAAAATGCTGGAGGAACTCAGCAGTTCAGACAGTGTCTATGGACAGAGTAACACTCTCAAAATGCTGGAGGAACTCAGCAGGTCAGACAGTGGCTGTGGTCAGAGTAACACAGACAGAATGCTGGAGGAACTTAGCAGGTCAGACAGTGCCTACGGACAGAGTAACACACACAAAATGCTGGAATAACTCAGCAGGTTAGACAGTGTCTACGGACAGAGTAACACACACAAAATGCTGGAGGAACTCAGCAGGTCTGACAGTGTCTATGGTCAGAGTAACACACACAAAATGCTGGAGGAACTCAGCAGTTCAGACAGTGTCTATGGTCAGAGTGACACACACAAAATGCTGGAGGAACTCAGCAGGTCAGACAGTGTCTACGGACGGAGTAACACACAAAATGCTGTTGGATCTCAAAAGGTAAGACAGTGTCTATGGTCAGGGTAACACACACAAAATGCTGGAATAACTCAGCAGGTCAGACAGTGTCAATGGTCTGAGTAACACACACAAAATGCTGGAGGAACTCAGCAGGTCAGACAGTGTCTATGGTCAGAGTGACACACAAAAAATGCTGGAGGAACTCAGCAGGTCAGACAGTGTCTACGGACGGAGTAACACTCAAAATGCTGGTGGATCTCAACAGGCCAGACAGTGACTATGGTCAGAGTAACACACACAAAATGCTGGAGGAACTCAGCAGGACAGACAGTGTCTATGGTCAGAGTAACACACACACAATGCTGGAATAACTCAGCAGGTCAGACAGTGTCTACGGACAGAGTAACACAAAAAATGCTGGTGGATCTCAACAGGTCAGACAGTGTCTATGGTCAGAGTAACACACACAAAATGCATGAGGAACTCAGCAGGTCAGACAGTGTCTATGGTCAGAGTAACACACACAAAATGCTGGAGGAACTCAGCAGGTCAGACAGTGTCTGTGGTCAGAGTAACACACAAAATGCTGGAGGAACTCAGCAGGTCAGATAGTGTCTATGGACAGAGTAACACTCACAAAATGCTGGAGGATCTCAACAGGTCAGACAGTGTCTATGGTCAGAGTAACACTCACAAAAAGCTGGAGGAACTCAGCAGGTCAGACAGTGTCTATGGAAGGAGTAACACACACAGAATGCTGGAGGCACTCAGCAGGTCAGACAGTGTCTATGGACAGAGTTACACACACAAAATGCTGGAGGAACTCAGCCGGTCAGACTGTGTCTACGTACAGAGTATCACACACAAAATGCTGGAGGAACTGTGCAGGTTAGTCAGTGTCTACGGATAGAGTAACACACACAAAATGCTGGAATAACTCAGCAGGCCAGACAGTGTCTATGGACGGAGTAACACACACAAAATGCTGGAGGAACTCAGCAGGTCAGACAGTGCCTATGGACGGAGTATCACACACAGAATGCTGGAGGCACTCAGCAGGTCAGACAGTGTCTATGGACAGAGTAACACACACAAAATGCTGGAATAACTCAGCAGGTCAGACAGAGTCTACGGACAGAGTAACACACACAAAATGCTGGAGGAACTCAGCAGGTCAGACAGTGTCTATGCACGGAGTAACACTCACAAAATGCTGGAGGAACTCAGCAGGTCAGACAGTGTCTATGGTCAGAGTAACACACACACAATGCTGGAATAACTCAGCAGGTCAGACAGTGTCTACGGACAGAGTAACACACAAAATGCTGGTGGATCTGAACAGGTCAGAGAGTGTCTATGGTCAGAGTAACACACACAAAATGCTGGAGGAACTCAGCAGGTCAGACAGTGTCTATGGACAGAGTAACACACACAAAATGCTGGAAGAACTCTGCAGCTCAGACAGTGTCTATGGTCAGAGTAACACACACAAAATGCTGGAGGAACTCAGCAGGTCAGACAGTGTCTATGGATAGAGTAACACACACAAAATGCTGGAGGAACTCAGCAGGTCGGACAGTGTCTATGGTCAGAGTAACACACACAAAATGCTGGAGGAACTCAGCAGGTCAGTCAGAGTCTATGGACAGAGTAACACACACAAAATGCTGGAATAACTCAGCAGGTCAGACAGTGTCTACGGACGGAGTAACACACAAAATGCTGGTGGATCTCAACAGGTCAGACAGTGTCTATGGTCAGAGTAACACACACAAAATGCTGGAGGAACTCAGCAGGTCAGACAGTGTCTATGGTCAGAGTGACACACACAAAATGCTGGAGGAACTCAGCAGGTCAGACAGTGTCTATGGTCAGAGTAACACACAAAAAATGCTGGAATAACTCAGCAGGTCAGACAGTGTCTATGGTCAGAGTAACAAACACAAAATGCTGGAATAACTCAGCAGGTCAGACAGTGTCTATGGTCAGAGTAACACACACAAAATGCTGGAATAACTCAGCAGGTCAGACAGTGTCTATGGTCAGAGTAACACACACACAATGCTGGAATAACTCAGCAGGTCAGACAGTGTCTACGGACAGAGTAACACACAAAATGCCGGTGGATCTCAACAGGTCAGACAGTGTCTATGGTCAGAGTAACACACACAAAATGCTGGAGGAACTCAACAGGTCAGACAGTGTCTATGGTCAGAGTAACACACACAAAATGCTGGAAAAAAACAGCAGGTCAGACAGTGTCTATGGTCAGAGTGACACACACAAAATGCTGGAGGAACTCAGCAGGTCAGACATTGTCTACGGACGGAGTAACACACAAAATGCTGTTGGATCTCAACAGGTAAGGCAGTGTCTATGGTCAGAGTAACACACACAAAATGCTGGAATAACTCAGCAGGTCAGACAGTGTCTATGGTCAGAGTAACACACACAAAATGCTGGAGGCACACAGCAGGTGAGACAGTGTCTATGGACAGAGTAACACACACTACATGCTGGAATAACTCAGCAGGTCAGACAGTGTCTACGGACAGAGTAACACACACAAAATGCTGGAGGAACTCAGCAGGTCAGACAGTGTCTATGGTCAGAGTAACACACACAAAATGCTGGAGGAACTCAGCAGGTCAGACAGGGTCTATGTACAGAGTAACACACACAAATTGCTGGAATAACTCAGCAGGTCAGACAGTGTCTACGGACGGAGTAACACACAAAATGCTGGTGGATCTCAACAGGTCAGACAGTGTCTATGGTCAGAGTAACACACACAAAATGCTGGAGGAACTCAGCAGGTCAGACAGTGTCTATGGTCAGAGTAACACACACAAAATGCTGGAATAACTCAGCAGGTCAGACAGTGTCTATGGTCAGAGTGACACACACAAAATGCTGGAGGAGCTCAGCAGGTCAGACAGTGTCTATGGTCAGAGTGACACACAAAAAATGCTGGAGGAACTCAGCAGGTCAGACAGTGTCTACGGACGGAGTAACACTCAAAATGCTGGTGGATCTCAACAGGCCAGACAGTGACTATGGTCAGAGTAATACACACAAAATGCTGGAGGAACTCAGCAGGTCAGACAGTGTCTATGGTCAGAGTAACACACACACAATGCTGGAATAACTCAGCAGGTCAGACTGTGTCTACGGACAGAGTAACACAAAAAATGCTGGTGGATCTCAACAGGTCAGACAGTGTCTATGGTCAGAGTAACACACACAAAATGCTGGAGGAACTCAGCAGGTCAGACAGTGTCTATGGTCAGAGTAACACACACAAAATGCTGGAATAACTCAGCAGGTCAGACAGTGTCTATGGTCAGAGTAACACGCACAAAATGCTGGAGGAACTCAGCAGGTCAGACAGTGTCTCTGGTCAGAGTAACACAGACAAAATGCTGGAGGAACTCAGCAGGTCAGACAGTGGCTGTGGTCAAAGTAACACAGACAGAATGCTGGAGGAACTCAGCAGGTCAGACAGTGTCTATGGACAGAGTAACACACACAAAATGCTGGAGGAACTCAGCAGGTCAGACAGTGTCTACGGACAGAGTAACACACTAAATGCTGGTGGATCTCAACAGGTCAGACAGTGTCTATGGTCAGAGTAACACTCACAAAAAGCTGGAGGAACTCAGCAGGTCAGACAGTGTCTATGGAAGGAGTAACACACACAGAATGCTGGAGGCACTCAGCAGGTCAGTCAGTGTCTATGGACAGAGTTACACACACAAAATGCTGGAGGAACTCAGCCGGTCAGACTGTGTCTACGTACAGAGTATCACACACAAAATGCTGGAGGAACTGTGCAGGTTAGTCAGTGTCTACGGATAGAGTAACGCACACAAAATGCTGGAATAACTCAGCAGGCCAGACAGTGTCTATGGACGGAGTAACACACACAAAATGCTGGAGGAACTCAGCAGGTCAGACAGTGTCTATGGACGGAGTATCACACACAGAATGCTGGAGGCACTCAGCAGGTCAGACAGTGTCTATGAACAGAGTAACACACACAAAATGCTGGAATAACTCAGCAGGTCAGACAGAGTCTACGGACAGAGTAACACACACAAAATGCTGGAGGAACTCAGCAGGTCAGACAGTGTCTATGCACGGAGTAACACTCACAAAATGCTGGAGGAACTCAGCAGGTCAGACAGTGTCTATGGTCAGAGTAACACACACACAATGCTGGAATAACTCAGCAGGTCAGACAGTGTCCACGGACAGAGTAACACACAAAATGCTGGTGGATCTCAACAGGTCAGAGAGTGTCTATGGTCAGAGTAACACACACAAAATGCTGGAGGAACTCAGCAGGTCAGACAGTGTCTATGGACAGAGTAACACACACAAAATGCTCGAAGATCTCTGCAGCTCAGACAGTGTCTATGGTCAGAGTAACACACACAAAATGCTGGAGGAACTCAGCAGGTCAGACAGTGTCTATGGATAGAGTAACACACACAAAATGCTGGAGGAACTCAGCAGGTCGGACAGTGTCTATGGTCAGAGTAACACACACAAAATGCTGGAGGAACTCAGCAGGTCAGTCAGAGTCTATGGACAGAGTAACACACACAAAATGCTGGAATAACTCAGCAGGTCAGACAGTGTCTACGGACGGAGTAACACACAAAATGCTGGTGGATCTCAACAGGTCAGACAGTGTCTATGGTCAGAGTAACACACACAAAATGCTGGAGGAACTCAGCAGGTCAGACAGTGTCTATGGTCAGAGTAACACACACAAAATGCTGGAATAACTCAGCCGGTCAGACAGTGTCTATGGTCAGAGTAACACACACAAAATGCTGGAGGAACTCAGCAGGTCAGACAGTGTCTATGGTCAGAGTGACACACACAAAATGCTGGAGGAACTCAGCAGGTCAGACAGTGTCTATGGTCAGAGTAACACACAAAAAATGCTGGAATAACTCAGCAGGTCAGACAGTGTCTATGGTCAGAGTAACAAACACAAAATGCTGGAATAACTCAGCAGGTCAGACAGTGTCTATGGTCAGAGTAACACACACAAAATGCTGGAATAACTCAGCAGGTCAGACAGTGTCTATGGTCAGAGTAACACACACACAATGCTGGAATAACTCAGCAGGTCAGACAGTGTCTACGGACAGAGTAACACACAAAATGCCGGTGGATCTCAACAGGTCAGACAGTGTCTATGGTCAGAGTAACACACACAAAACGCTGGAGGAACTCAACAGGTCAGACAGTGTTTATGGTCAGAGTAACACACACAAAATGCTGGAAAAAAACAGCAGGTCAGACAGTGTCTATGGTCAGAGTGACACACACAAAATGCTGGAGGAACTCAGCAGGTCAGACAGTGTCTACGGACGGAGTAACACACAAAATGCTGTTGGATCTCAACAGGTAAGGCAGTGTCTATGGTCAGAGTAACACACACAAAATGCTGGAATAACTCAGCAGGTCAGACAGTGTCTATGGTCAGAGTAACACACACAAAATGCTGGAGGAATTCAGCAGGTGAGACAGTGTCTATGGACAGAGTAACACACACTACATGCTGGAATAACTCAGCAGGTCAGACAGTGTCTACGGACAGAGTAACACACACAAAATGCTGGAGGAACTCAGCAGGTCAGACAGTGTCTATGGTCAGAGTAACACACACAAAATGCTGGAGGAACTCAGCAGGTCAGACAGGGTCTATGTACAGAGTAACACACACAAATTGCTGGAATAACTCAGCAGGTCAGACAGTGTCTACGGACGGAGTAACACACAAAATGCTGGTGGATCTCAACAGGTCAGACAGTGTCTATGGTCAGAGTAACACACACAAAATGCTGGAGGAACTCAGCAGGTCAGACAGTGTCTATGGTCAGAGTAACACACACAAAATGCTGGAATAACTCAGCAGGTCAGACAGTGTCTATGGTCAGAGTGACACACACAAAATGCTGGAGGAACTCAGCAGGTCAGACAGTGTCTACGGACAGAGTAACACACCAAATGCCGGTGGATCTCAACAGGTCAGACAGTGTCTATGGTCAGAGTAACACACACAAAATGCTGGAGGAACTCAGCAGGTCAGACTGTGTCTATGGTCAGAGTAACACACACACAATGCTGGAATAACTCAGCAGGTCAGACAGTGTTTACGGACAGAGTAACACACAAAATGCTGGTGGATCTCAACAGGTCAGACAGTGTCTATGGACAGAGTAACACACACAAAATGCTGGAGGAACTCAGCAATTCAGACAGTGTCTATGGACAGAGTAACACTCTCAAAATGCTGGAGGAACTCAGCAGGTCAGACAGTGGCTGTGGTCAGAGTAACACAGACAGAATGCTGGAGGAACTTAGCAGGTCAGACAGTGCCTACGGACAGAGTAACACACACAAAATGCTGGAATAACTCAGCAGGTTAGACAGTGTCTACGGACAGAGTAACACACACAGAATGCTGGAGGCATTCAGCAGGTCAGACAGTGTCTACGGACAGAGTAACATACACAAAATGCTGGAGGAACTCAGCAGGTCAGACAGTCTATGGACGGAGTAACACACACAAAATGCTGGAGGAACTCAGCAGGTCAGACGGTGTCTATGGACAGAGTTACACACACAAAATGCTGGAGGAACTCAGCAGGTCAGACTGTATCTATGGACAGAGTAACACACACAAAATGCTGGAATATCTCAGCAGGTCAGACAGTGTCTACGTACAGAGTAACACACACAAAATGCTGGAGGAACACAGCAGGTCAGACAGTGTCTATGGTCAGAGTGACACACACAAAATGCTGGAGGAACTCAGCAGGTCAGACAGTGTCTACGGATGGAGTAACACACAAAAAATGCTGGAATAGCTCAGCAGGTCAGACAGTGTCTACGGACAGAGTAACACACAAAATGCTGGTGGATCTCAACAGGTCAGACAGTGTCTATGGACAGAGTAACACACACAAAATGCTGGAGGAACTCAGCAGTTCAGACAGTGTCTATGGACAGAGTAACACTCTCAAAATGCTGGAGGAACTCAGCAGGTCAGACAGTGGCTGTGGTCAGAGTAACACAGACAGAATGCTGGAGGAACTTAGCAGGTCAGACAGTGCCTACGGACAGAGTAACACACACAAAATGCTGGAATAACTCAGCAGGTTAGACAGTGTCTACGGACAGAGTAACACACACAAAATGCTGGAGGAACTCAGCAGGTCAGACAGTGTCTATGGACGGAGTAACACACACAAAATGCTGGAGGAACTCATCAGGACAGACAGTGTCTATGGACGGAGTAACACACACAGAATGCTGGAGGCATTCAGCAGGTCAGACAGTGTCTACGGACAGAGTAACACACACAAAATGCTGGAGGAACTCAGCATGTCAGACAGTCTATGGACGGAGTAACACACACAAAATGCTGGAGGAACTCAGCAGGTCAGACGGTGTCTATGGACGGAGTAACACACACAGAATGCTGGAGGCACTCAGCAGGTCAGACAGTGTCTATGGACAGAGTTACACACACAAAATGCTGGAGGAACTCAGCAGGTCAGACTGTATCTATGGACAGAGTAACACACACAAAATGCTCGAATATCTCAGCAGGTCAGACAGTGTCTACGTACAGAGTAACACACACAAAATGCTGGAGGAACTCAGCAGGTCAGACAGTGGCTGTGGTCAGAGTAACACAGACAGAATGCTGGAGGAACTTAGCAGGTCCGACAGTGTCTACGGACAGAGTAACACGCACAAAATGCTGGAGGAACTCAGCAGGTCAGACAGTGTCTATGGTCAGAGTAACACACACAAAATGCTGGAGGAACTCAGCAGGTCAGACAGGGTCTATGTACAGAGTAACACACACAAATTGCTGGAATAACTCAGCAGGTCAGACACTGTCTACGGACGGAGTAACACACAAAATGCTGGTGGATCTCAACAGGTCAGACAGTGTCTATGGTCAGAGTAACACACACAAAATGCTGGAGGAACTCAGCAGGTCAGACAGTGTCTATGGTCAGAGTAACACACACAAAATGCTGGAGGAACTCAGCAGGTCAGACAGTGTCTATGGTCAGAGTGACACACACAAAATGCTGGAGGAACTCAGCAGGTCAGACAGTGTCTACGGATGGAGTAACACACAAAAAATGCTGGAATAGCTCAGCAGGTCAGACAGTGTCTATGGTCAGAGTAACACACACAAAATGCTAGAGGAACTCAGCAGGTCAGACAGTGTCTATGGTCAGAGTAACACACACAAAATGCTGGAGGAACTCAGCAGGTCAGACTGTGTCTATGGTCAGAGTAACACACACACAATGCTGGAATAACTCAGCAGGTCAGACAGTGTCTACGGACAGAGTAACACACAAAATGCTGGTGGATCTCAACAGGTCAGACAGTGTCTATGGACAGAGTAACACACACAAAATGCTGGAGGAACTCAGCAGTTCAGACAGTGTCTATGGACAGAGTAACACTATCAAAATGCTGGAGGAACTCATCAGGACAGACAGTGTCTATGGACGGAGTAACACACACAGAATGCTGGAGGCATTCAGCAGGTCAGACAGTGTCTACGGACAGAGTAACACACACAAAATGCTGGAGGAACTCAGCAGGTCAGACAGTCTATGGACGGAGTAACTCACACAAAATGCTGGAGGAACTCAGCAGGTCAGACGGTGTCTATGGACGGAGTAACACACACAAAATGCTTGAGGAACTCAGCAGGTCAGACTGTATCTATGGACAGAGTAACACACACAAAATGCTGGAATATCTCAGCAGGTCAGACAGTGTCTACGTACAGAGTAACACACACAAAATGCTGGAGGAACACAGCAGGTCAGACAGTGTCTATGGTCAGAGTAACACACACAAAATGCTGGAGGAACTCAGCAGGTCAGACAGTGTCTATGGTCAGAGTAACACACACAAAATGCTGGAATAACTCAGCAGGTCAGACAGTGTCTATGGTCAGAGTAACACACACAAAATGCTGGAGGAACTCAGCAGGTCAGACAGTGTCTATGGTCAGAGTGACACACACAAAATGCTGGAGGAACTCAGCAGGTCAGACAGTGTCTACGGATGGAGTAACACACAAAAAATGCTGGAATAGCTCAGCAGGTCAGACAGTGTCTATGGTCAGAGTAACACACACAAAATGCTAGAGGAACTCAGCAGGTCAGACAGTGTCTATGGTCAGAGTAACAAACACAAAATGCTGGAGGAACTCAGCAGGTCAGACTGTGTCTATGGTCAGAGACACACACAATGCTGGAGGAACTCAGCAGGTCAGACAGTGTCTACGGATGGAGTAACACACAAAAAATGCTGGAATAGCTCAGCAGGTCAGACAGTGTCTATGGTCAGAGTAACACACACAAAATGCTAGAGGAACTCAGCAGGTCAGACAGTGTCTATGGTCAGAGTAACACACACAAAATGCTGGAGGAACTCAGCAGGTCAGACTGTGTCTATGGTCAGAGTAACACACACACAATGCTGGAATAACTCAGCAGGTCAGACAGTGTCTACGGACAGAGTAACACACACAAAATGCTGGAGGAACTCAGCAGTTCAGACAGTGTCTATGGACAGAGTAACACTATCAAAATGCTGGAGGAACTCAGCAGGTCAGACAGTGGCTGTGGTCAGAGTAACACAGACAGAATGCTGGAGGAACTTAGCAGGTCAGACAGTGCCTACGGACAGAGTAACACACACAAAATGCTGGAATAACTCAGCAGGTTAGACAGTGTCTACGGACAGAGTAACACACACAATATGCTTGAGGAACTCAGCAGGTCAGACAGTGTCTATGGACAGAGTAACACACACAAAATGCTGGAGGAACTCATCAGGACAGACAGTGTCTATGGACGGAGTAACACACACAGAATGCTGGAGGCATTCAGCAGGTCAGACAGTGTCTACGGACAGAGTAACACACACAAAATGCTGGAGGAACTCAGCAGGTCAGACAGTCTATGGACGGAGTAACTCACACAAAATGCTGGAGGAACTCAGCAGGTCAGACGGTGTCTATGGACGGAGTAACACACACAAAATGCTTGAGGAACTCAGCAGGTCAGACTGTATCTATGGACAGAGTAACACACACAAAATGCTGGAATATCTCAGCAGGTCAGACAGTGTCTACGTACAGAGTAACACACACAAAATGCTGGAGGAACACAGCAGGTCAGACAGTGTCTATGGTCAGAGTAACACACACAAAATGCTGGAGGAACTCAGCAGGTCAGACAGTGTCTATGGTCAGAGTAACACACACAAAATGCTGGAATAACTCAGCAGGTCAGACAGTGTCTATGGTCAGAGTAACACACACAAAATGCTGGAGGAACTCAGCAGGTCAGACAGTGTCTATGGTCAGAGTGACACACACAAAATGCTGGAGGAACTCAGCAGGTCAGACAGTGTCTACGGATGGAGTAACACACAAAAAATGCTGGAATAGCTCAGCAGGTCAGACAGTGTCTATGGTCAGAGTAACACACACAAAATGCTAGAGGAACTCAGCAGGTCAGACAGTGTCTATGGTCAGAGTAACACACACAAAATGCTGGAGGAACTCAGCAGGTCAGACTGTGTCTATGGTCAGAGTAACACACACACAATGCTGGAATAACTCAGCAGGTCAGACAGTGTCTACGGACAGAGTAACACACAAAATGCTGGTGGATCTCATCAGGTCAGACAGTGTCTATGGACAGAGTAACACACACAAAATGCTGGAGGAACTCAGCAGTTCAGACAGTGTCTATGGACAGAGTAACACTATCAAAATGCTGGAGGAACTCAGCAGGTCAGACAGTGGCTGTGGTCAGAGTAACACAGACAGAATGCTGGAGGAACTTAGCAGGTCAGACAGTGCCTACGGACAGAGTAACACGCACAAAATGCTGGAATAACTCAGCAGGTTAGACAGTGTCTACGGACAGAGTAACACACACAATATGCTGCAGGAACTCAGCAGGTCAGACAGTGTCTATGGACAGAGTAACACACACAAAATGCTGGAGGAACTCATCAGGACAGACAGTGTCTATGGACGGAGTAACACACACAGAATGCTGGAGGCATTCAGCAGGTCAGACAGTGTCTATGGACAGAGTAACACACACAAAATGCTGGAGGAACTCAGCAGGTCAGACAGTCTATGGACGGAGTAACTCACACAAAATGCTGGAGGAACTCAGCAGGTCAGACGGTGTCTATGGACGGAGTAACACACACAAAATGCTTGAGGAACTCAGCAGGTCAGACAGTGTCTGTGGTCAGAGTAACACACACAAAATGCTGGAGGAACACAGCAGGTCAGACAGTGTCTATGGTCAGAGTAACACACACAAAATGCTTTAATAACTCAGCAGGTCAGACAGTGTCTATGGTCAGAGTAACACACACAAAATGCTGGAATAACTCAGCAGGTCAGACAGTGTCTATGGTCAGAGTGACACACACAAAATGCTGGAGGAACTCAGCAGGTCAGACAGTGTCTACGGACGGAGTAACACAGAAAATGCTGTTGGATTTCAACAGGTCAGACAGTGTCTATGGTCAGAGTAACACACACAAAATGCTGGAATAACTCAGCAGGTCAGACAGTGTCTATGGTCAGAGTAACACACACAAAATGCTGGAGGCACTCAGCAGGTGAGACAGTGTCTATGGACGGAGTAACACACACTACATGCTGGAATAACTCAGCAGGTCAGACAGTGTCTAACGACAGAGTAACACACAAAATACTGTTGGATCTCAACAGGTAAGACAGTGTCTATGGTCAGAGTAACACACACAAAATGCTGGAATAACTCAGCAGGTCAGACAGTGTCTATGGTCAGAGTAACACACACAAAATGCTGGAGGCACTCAGCAGGTGAGACAGTGTCTATGGACGGAGTAACACACACTACATGCTGGAATAACTCAGCAGGTCAGACAGTGTCTACGGACAGAGTAACACACACAAAATGCTGGAGGAACACAGCAGGTCAGACAGTGTCTATGGTCAGAGTAACACACACAAAATGCTGGAATAACTCAGCAGGTCAGACACTGTCTATGGTCAGAGCGACACACACAAAATGCTGGAGGAACTCAGCAGGTGAGACAGTGTCTATGGACAGAGTAACACACACTACATGCTGGAATAACTCAGCAGGTCAGACAGTGTCTACGGACAGAGTAACACACACAAAATGCTGGAGGAACACAGCAGGTCAGACAGTGTCTATGGTCAGAGTAACACACACAAAATGCTGGAATAACTCAGCAGGTCAGACAGTGTCTATGGTCAGAGTAACACACACAAAATGCTGGAGTAACTCAGCAGGTCAGACAGTGTCTATGGTCAGAGTAACACTCACACAATGCTGGAATAACTCAGCAGGTCAGACAGTGTCTACGGACAGAGTAACACACAAAATGCTGGTGGATCTCAACAGGTCAGACAGTGTCTATGGTCCGAGTAACACACACAAAATGCTGGAGGCACTCAGCAGGTGAGACAGTGTCTATGGACGGAGTAACACACACTACATGCTGGAATAACTCAGCAGGTCAGACAGTGTCTACGGATAGAGTAACACACACAAAATGCTGGAGGAACACAGCAGGTCAGACAGTGTCTATGGTCAGAGTAACACACACAAAATGCTGGAATAACTCAGCAGGTCAGACAGTGTCTATGGTCAGAGTAACACACACAAAATGCTGGAGTAACTCAGCAGGTCAGACAGTGTCTATGGTCAGAGTAACACTCACACAATGCTGGAATAACTCAGCAGGTCAGACAGTGTCTACGGACAGAGTAACACACAAAATGCTGGTGGATCTCAACAGGTCAGACAGTGTCTATGGTCCGAGTAACACACACAAAATGCTGGAGGAACTCAGCAGGTCAGACAGTGTCTATGGACAGAGTAACACACACAAAATGCAGGAAGAACTCTGCAGCTCAGACAGTGTCTATGGTCGGAGTAACACACAAACTGCTGAAGGAACTCAGCAGGTCAGACAGTGTCTATGGATAGAGTAACACACACAAAATGCTGGAGGAACTCAGCAGGTCAGACAGTGTCTACGGACAGAGTAACACACACAATATGCTGGAGGAACTCAGCAGGTCAGACAATGTCTATGGACGGAGTAACACACACAAAATGCTGGAGGAACTCAGCAGGTCAGACGGTGTCTATCGACGGAGTAACACACACAGAATGCTGGAGGCACTCAGCAGGTCAGACAGTGTCTATGGACAGAGTTACACACACAAAATGCTGGTGGAACTCAGCAGGTCAGACTGTATCTATGGACAGAGTAACACACACAAAATGCTGGAGGAACTCAGCAGGTCAGACGGTGTCTATCGACGGAGTAACACACACAGAATGCTGGAGGCACTCAGCAGGTCAGACAGTGTCTATGGACAGAGTTACACACACAAAATGCTGGAGGAACTCAGCAGGTCAGACTGTATCTATGGACAGAGTAACACACACAAAATGCTGGAGGAACTCAGCAGGTCAGACGGTGTCTATCGACGGAGTAACACACACAGAATGCTGGAGGCACTCAGCAGGTCAGACAGTGTCTATGGACAGAGTTACACACACAAAATGCTGGAGGAACTCAGCAGGTCAGACTGTATCTATGGACAGAGTAACACACACAAAATGCTGGAGGAACTCAGCAGGTCAGACGGTGTCTATCGACGGAGTAACACACACAGAATGCTGGAGGCACTCAGCAGGTCAGACAGTGTCTATGGACAGAGTTACACACACAAAATGCTGGAGGAACTCAGCAGGTCAGACTGTATCTATGGACAGAGTAACACACACAAAATGCTGGAGGAACTCAGCAGGTCAGACGGTGTCTATCGACGGAGTAACACACACAGAATGCTGGAGGCACTCAGCAGGTCAGACAGTGTCTATGGACAGAGTTACACACACAAAATGCTGGAGGAACTCAGCAGGTCAGACTGTATCTATGGACAGAGTAACACACACAAAATGCTTGAGGAACTCAGCAGGTCAGACTGTATCTATGGACAGAGTAACACACACAAAATGCTGGAATATCTCAGCAGGTCAGACAGTGTCTACGTACAGAGTAACACACACAAAATGCTGGAGGAACACAGCAGGTCAGACAGTGTCTATGGTCAGAGTAACACACACAAAATGCTTTAATAACTCAGCAGGTCAGACAGTGTCTATGGTCAGAGTAACACACACAAAATGCTGGAATAACTCAGCAGGTCAGACAGTGTCTATGGTCAGAGTGACACACACAAAATGCTGGAGGAACTCAGCAGGTCAGACAGTGTCTACGGACGGAGTAACACAGAAAATGCTGTTGGATCTCAACAGGTCAGACAGTGTCTATGGTCAGAGTAACACACACAAAATGCTGGAATAACTCAGCAGGTCAGACAGTGTCTATGGTCAGAGTAACACACACAAAATGCTGGAGGCACTCAGCAGGTGAGACAGTGTCTATGGACGGAGTAACACACACTACATGCTGGAATAACTCAGCAGGTCAGACAGTGTCTACGGACAGAGTAACACACACAAAATGCTGGAGGAACACAGCAGGTCAGACAGTGTCTATGGTCAGAGTAACACACACAAAATGCTGGAATAACTCAGCAGGTCAGATAGTGTCTATGGTAAGAGTAACACAAACACAATGCTGGAATAACTCAGCAGGTCAGAAAGTGTCTACGGACAGAGTAACACACAAAATGCTGGTGGATCTCAACAGGTCAGACAGTGTCTATGGTCAGAGTAACACACACAAAATGCTGGAATAACTCAGCAGGTCAGACAGTGTCTATGGTCAGAGTGACACACACAAAATGCTGGAGGAACTCAGCAGGTCAGACAGTGTCTACGGGCGGAGTAACACAGAAAATGCTGTTGGATCTCAACAGGTAAGACAGTGTCTATGGTCAGAGTAACACACACAAAATGCTGGAAGAACTCTGCAGCTCAGACAGTGTCTATGGTCAGAGTAACACACACAAAATGCTGTAGGCACTCAGCAGGTGAGACAGTGTCTATGGACAGAGTAACACACACTACATGCTGGAATAACTCAGCAGGTCAGACAGTGTCTACGGACAGAGTAACACACACAAAATGCTGGAGGAACACAGCAGGTCAGACAGTGTCTATGGTCAGAGTAACACACACAAAATGCTGGAATAACTCAGCAGGTCAGACAGTGTCTATTGTCAGAGTAACACACACAAAATGCTGGAGTAACTCAGCAGGTCAGACAGTGTCTACGGACAGAGTAACACACAAAATGCTGGTGGATCTCAACAGGTCAGACAGTGTCTATGGTCCGAGTAACACACACAAAATGCTGGAGGAACTCAGCAGGTCAGACAGTGTCTATGGACAGAGTAACACACACAAAATGCTGGAAGAACTCTGCAGCTCAGACAGTGTCTATGGTCGGAGTAACACACACAAAATGCTGGAGGAACTCAGCAGGTCAGACAGTGTCTACGGACAGAGTAACACACACAATATGCTGGAGGAACTCAGCAGGTCAGACAATGTCTATGGACAGAGTAACACACACAAAATGCTGGAGGAACTCATCAGGACAGACAGTGTCTATGGACGGAGTAACACACACAGAATGCTGGAGGCATTCAGCAGGTCAGACAGTGTCTACGGACAGAGTAACACACACAAAATGCTGGAGAAACTCAGCAGGTCAGACAGTCTATGGACGGAGTAACACACACAAAATGCTGGAGGAACTCAGCAGGTCAGACGGTGTCTATCGACGGAGTAACACACACAGAATGCTGGAGGCCCTCAGCAGGTCAGACAGTGTCTATGGACAGAGTTACACACACAAAATGCTGGAGGAACTCAGCAGGTCAGACTGTATCTATGGACAGAGTAACACACACAAAATGCTGGAATATCTCAGCAGATCAGACAGAGTCTACGTACAGAGTAACACACACAAAATGTTGGAGGAACACAGCAGGTCAGACAGTGTCTATGGTCAGAGTAACACACACAAAATGCTTTAATAACTCAGCAGGTCAGACAGTGTGTATGGTCAGAGTAACACACACAAAATGCTGGAATAACTCAGCAGGTCAGACAGTGTCTATGGTCAGAGTAACACACACACAATGCTGGAATAACTCAGCAGGTCAGACAGTGTCTATGGACAGAGTAACACACAAAATGCTGTTGGATCTCAACAGGTAAGACAGTGTCTATGGTCAGAGTAACACACACAAAATGCTGGAATAACTCAGCAGGTCAGACAGTGTCTATGGTCAGAGTAACACACACAAAATGCTGTAGGCACTCAGCAGGTGAGACAGTGTCTATGGACAGAGTAACACACACTACATGCTGGAATAACTCAGCAGGTCAGACAGTGTCTACGGACAGAGTAACACACAAAATGCTGGTGGATCTCAACAGGTCAGAAAGTGTCTATGGTCAGAGTAACACACACAAAATGCTGGAGGAACTCAGCAGGTCAGACAGTGTCTATGGTCAGAGTAACACACACACAATGCTGGAATAACTCAGCAGGTCAGACAGTGTCTACGGACAGAGTAACACACAAAATGCTGGTGGATTTCAACAGGGCAGACAGTGTCTATGGTCAGAGTAACACACACTAAATGCTGGAGGAACTCAGCAGGTCAGACAGTGTCTATGGTCAGAGTAACACACACAAAATGCTGGAATAACTCAGCAGGTCAGACAGTGTCTATGGTCAGAGTAACACACACACAATGCTGGAATAACTCAGCAGGTCAGACAGTGTCTATGTACAGAGTAACACACAAAATGCTGGTGGATCTCAACAGGTCAGACAGTGTCTATGGTCAGAGTAACACACACAAAATGCTGGAATAACTCAGCAGGTCAGACAGTGTCTATGGTCAGAGTGACACACACAAAATGCTGGAGGAACTCAGCAGGTCAGACAGTGTCTACGGACGGAGTAACACACAAAATGCTGTTGGATCTCAACAGGTAAGACAGTGTCTATGGTCAGAGTAACACACACAAAATGCTGGAGGCCCTCAGCAGGTGAGACAGTGTCTATGGACAGTGTAACACACACTACATGCTGGAATAACTCAGCAGGTCAGTCAGTGTCTACGGACAGAGTAACACACACAAAATGCTGGAGGAAAACAGCAGGTCAGACAGTGTCTATGGTCAGAGTAACACACACAAAATGCTGGAATAACTCAGCAGGTCAGACAGTATCTACGGACAGAGTAACACACAAAATGCTGGTGGATCTCAACAGGTCAGACAGTGTCTATGGACAGAGTAACACACACAAAATGCTGGAGGAACTCAGCAGTTCAGACAGTGTCTATGGACAGAGTAACACTCTCAAAATGCTGGAGGAACTCAGCAGGTCAGACAGTGGCTGTGGTCAGAGTAACACAGACAGAATGCTGGAGGAACTTAGCAGGTCAGACAGTGCCTACGGACAGAGTAACACACACAAAATGCTGGAATAACTCAGCAGGTTAGACAGTGTCTACGGACAGAGTAACACACACAAAATGCTGGAGGAACTCAGCAGGTCAGACAGTGTCTATGGACGGAGTAACACACACAAAATGCTGGAGGAACTCATCAGGACAGACAGTGTCTATGGACGGAGTAACACACACAGAATGCTGGAGGCATTCAGCAGTTCAGACAGTGCCTACGGACAGAGTAACACACACAAAATGCTGGAGGAACTCAGCAGGTCAGACAGTCTATGGACGGTGTAACACACACAAAATGCTGGAGGCACTCAGCAGGTCAGACAGTGTCTATGGACAGAGTTACACACACAAAATGCTGGAGGAACTCAGCAGGTCAGACTGTATCTATGGACAGAGTAACACACACAAAATGCTGGACTATCTCAGCAGGTCAGACAGTGTCTACGTGCAGAGTAACACACACAAAATGCTGGAATAACTCAGCAGGTCAGACAGTGTCTATGGACAGAGTAACACACAAAATGCTGTTGGATCTCAACAGGTAAGACAGTGTCTATGGTCAGAGTAACACACACAAAATGCTGGAATAACTCAGCAGGTCAGACAGTGTCTATGGTCAGAGTAACACACACAAAATGCTGTAGGCCCTCAGCAGGTGAGACAGTGTCTATGGACAGAGTAACACACACTACATGCTGGAATAACTCAGCAGGTCAGACAGTGTCTACGGACAGAGTAACACACAAAATGCTGGTGGATCTCAACAGGTCAGAAAGTGTCTATGGTCAGAGTAACACACACAAAATGCTGGAGGAACTCAGCAGGTCAGACAGTGTCTATGGTCAGAGTAACACACACACAATGCTGGAATAACTCAGCAGGTCAGACAGTGTCTACGGACAGAGTAACACACAAAATGCTGGTGGATTTCAACAGGGCAGACAGTGTCTATGGTCAGAGTAACACACACTAAATGCTGGAGGAACTCAGCAGGTCAGACAGTGTCTATGGTCAGAGTAACACACACAAAATGCTGGAATAACTCAGCAGGTCAGACAGTGTCTATGGTCAGAGTAACACACACACAATGCTGGAATAACTCAGCAGGTCAGACAGTGTCTATGGACAGAGTAACACACAAAATGCTGGTGGATCTCAACAGGTCAGACAGTGTCTATGGTCAGAGTAACACACACAAAATGCTGGAATAACTCAGCAGGTCAGACAGTGTCTATGGTCAGAGTGACACACACAAAATGCTGGAGGAACTCAGCAGGTCAGACAGTGTCTACGGACGGAGTAACACACAAAATGCTGTTGGATCTCAACAGGTAAGACAGTGTCTATGGTCAGAGTAACACACACAAAATGCTGGAGGCCCTCAGCAGGTGAGACAGTGTCTATGGACAGTGTAACACACACTACATGCTGGAATAACTCAGCAGGTCAGACAGTGTCTACGGACAGAGTAACACACACAAAATGCTGGAGGAACACAGCAGGTCAGACAGTGTCTATGGTCAGAGTAACACACACAAAATGCTGGAATAACTCAGCAGGTCAGACAGTGTCTACGGACAGAGTAACACACAAAATGCTGGTGGATCTCAACAGGTCAGACAGTGTCTATGGACAGAGTAACACACACAAAATGCTGGAGGAACTCAGCAGTTCAGACAGTGTCTATGGACAGAGTAACACTCTCAAAATGCTGGAGGAACTCAGCAGGTCAGACAGTGGCTGTGGTCAGAGTAACACAGACAGAATGCTGGAGGAACTTAGCAGGTCAGACAGTGCCTACGGACAGAGTAACACACACAAAATGCTGGAATAACTCAGCAGGTTAGACAGTGTCTACGGACAGAGTAACACACACAAAATGCTGGAGGAACTCAGCAGGTCAGACAGTGTCTATGGACGGAGTAACACACACAAAATGCTGGAGGAACTCATCAGGACAGACAGTGTCTATGGACGGAGTAACACACACAGAATGCTGGAGGCATTCAGCAGTTCAGACAGTGTCTACGGACAGAGTAACACACACAAAATGCTGGAGGAACTCAGCAGGTCAGACAGTCTATGGACGGTGTAACACACACAAAATGCTGGAGGCACTCAGCAGGTCAGACAGTGTCTATGGACAGAGTTACACACACAAAATGCTGGAGGAACTCAGCAGGTCAGACTGTATCTATGGACAGAGTAACACACACAAAATGCTGGACTATCTCAGCAGGTCAGACAGTGTCTACGTGCAGAGTAACACACACAAAATGCTGGAGGAACTGTGCAGGTCAGGCAATGTCTACGGATAGAGTAACAGACACAAAATGCTGGAATAACTCAGCAGGTCAGACAGTGTCTATGGACGGAGTAAGACACAAAATGCTGGAGGAACTCAGCAGGTCAGACAGTGTCTATGGACGGAGTAACACACACAGAATGCTGGAGGCACTCAGCAGGTGAGACAGTGTCTATGGACAGAGGAACACACACTACATGCTGGAATAACTCAGCAGGTCAGACAGTGTCTTCGGACAGAGTAACACACACAAAATGCTGGAGGAACACAGCAGGTCAGACAGTGTATATGGTCAGAGTAACACACACAAAATGCTTTAATAACTCAGCAGGTCAGACAGTGTCTATGATCAGAGTAACACACACAAAATGCTGGAATAACTCAGCAGGTCAGACAGTGTCTATGGTCAGAGTGACACACACAAAATGCTGGAGGAACTCAGCAGGTCAGAAAGTGTCTACGGACGGAGTAACACACAAAATGCTGTTGGATCTCAACAGGTCAGACAGTGTCTATGGTCAGAGTAACACACACAAAATGCTGGAATAACTCAGCAGGTCAGACAGTGTATATGGTCAGAGTGACACACACAAAATGCTGGAGGAACTCAGCAGGTCAGACAGTGTCTACGGACGGAGTAACACACAAAATGCTGTTGGATCTCAACAGGTAAGACAGTGTCTATGGTCAGAGTAACACACACAAAATGCTGGAATAACTCAGCAGGTCAGACAGTGTCTATGGTCAGAGTAACACACACAAAATGCTGGAATAACTCAGCAGGTCAGACAGTGTCTATGGTCAGAGTAACACACACACAATGCTGGAATAACTCAGCAGGTCAGACAGTGTCTACGGACAGAGTAACACACAAAATGCTGGTGGATCTCAACAGGTCAGACAGTGTCTATGGTCAGAGTAACACACACAAAATGCTGGAATAACTCAGCAGGTCAGACAGTGTCTATGGTCAGAGTGACACACACAAAATGCTGGAGGAACTCAGCAGGTCAGACAGTGTCTACGGACGGAGTAACACACAAAATGCTGTTGGATCTCAACAGGTAAGACAGTGTCTATGGTCAGAGTAACACTCACAAAATGCTGGAATAACTCAGCAGGTCAGACATTGTCTATGGTCAGAGTAACACACACAAAATGCTGGAGGCACTCAGCAGGTGAGACAGTGTCTATGGACAGATTAACACACACAACATGCTGGAATAACTCAGCAGGTCAGACAGTGTCTACGGACAGAGTAACACACACAAAATGCTGGAGGAAAACAGCAGGTCAGACAGTGTCTTTGGTCAGAGTAACACACACAAAATGCTGGAATAACTCAGCAGGCCAGACAGTGTCTATGGTCAGAGTAACACACACAAAATGCTGGAATAACTCAGCAGGTCAGACAGTGTCTATGGTCAGAGTAACACAGACAGAATGCTGGATTAACTCAGCAGGTCAGACAGTGTCTACGTACAGAGTAACACACAAAAAATGCTGGAGGAACTGTGCAGGTCAGGCAATGTCTACGGATAGAGTAACACACACACAAAATGCTGGAATAACTCAGCAGGTCAGACAGTGTCTATGGTCAGAGTAACACACACAAAATGCTGGAATAACTCAGCAGGTCAGACAGTGTCTATGGTCAGAGTAACACACACAAAATGCTGGAATAACTCAGCAGGTCAGACAGTGTCTATGGTCAGAGTAACACACACACAATGCTGGAATAACTCAGCAGGTCAGACAGTGTCTACGGACAGAGTAACACACAAAATGCTGGTGGATCTCAACAGGTCAGACAGTGTCTATGGTCAGAGTAACACACACAAAATGCTGGAATAACTCAGCAGGTCAGACAGTGTCTATGGTCAGAGTGACACACACAAAATGCTGGAGGAACTCAGCAGGTCAGACAGTGTCTACGGACGGAGTAACACACAAAATGCTGTTGGATCTCAACAGGTAAGACAGTGTCTATGGTCAGAGTAACACTCACAAAATGCTGGAATAACTCAGCAGGTCAGACATTGTCTATGGTCAGAGTAACACACACAAAATGCTGGAGGCACTCAGCAGGTGAGACAGTGTCTATGGACAGATTAATACACACTACATGCTGGAATAACTCAGCAGGTCAGACAGTGTCTACGGACAGAGTAACACACACAAAATGCTGGAGGAACACAGCAGGTCAGACAGTGTCTATGGTCAGAGTAACACACACAAAATGCTGGAATAACTCAGCAGGCCAGACAGTGTCTATGGTCAGAGTAACACACACAAAATGCTGGAATAACTCAGCAGGTCAGACAGTGTCTATGGTCAGAGTAACACAGACAGAATGCTGGATTAACTCAGCAGGTCAGACAGTGTCTACGTACAGAGTAACACACACAAAATGCTGGAGGAACTGTGCAGGTCAGGCAATGTCTACGGATAGAGTAACACACACACAAAATGCTGGAATAACTCAGCAGGTCAGACAGTGTTTATGGACGGAGTAAGACACAAAATGCTGGAGGAACTCAGCAGGTCAGACAGTGTCTATGGACGGAGTAACACACACAGAATGCTGGAGGCACTCAGCAGGTCAGACAGTGTCTATGGACAGAGTAACACACACTACATGCTGGAATAACTCAGCAGGTCAGACAGTGTCTACGGACAGAGTAACACACACAAAATGCTGGAGGAACACAGCAGGTCAGACAGTGTCTATGGTCAGAGTAACACACACAAAATGCTGGAATAACTCAGCAGGACAGACAGTGTCTATGGTCAGAGTAACACACACAAAATGGTGGAATAACTCAGCAGGTCAGACAGTGTCTATGGTCAGAGTGACACACACAAAATGCTGGAGGAACTCAGCAGGTCAGACAGTGTCTACGGACGGAGTAACACACAAAATGCTGTTGGATCTCAACAGGTAAGACAGTGTCTATGGTCAGAGTAACACACACAAAATGCTGGAATAACTCAGCAGGTCAGACAGTGTCTATGGTCAGAGTAACACACACAAAATGCTGGAATAACTCAGCAGGTCAGACAGTGTCTATGGTCAGAGTAACACACACACAATGCTGGAATAACTCAGCAGGTCAGACAGTGTCTACGGACAGAGTAACACACAAAATGCTGGTGGATCTCAACAGGTCAGACAGTGTCTATGGTCAGAGTAACACACACAAAATGCTGGAATAACTCAGCAGGTCAGACAGTGTCTATGGTCAGAGTGACACACACAAAATGCTGCAGGAACTCAGCAGGTCAGACAGTGTCTACGGACGGAGTAACACACAAAATGCTGTTGGATCTCAACAGGTCAGACAGTGTCTATGGTCAGAGTAACACACACAAAATGCTGGAATAACTCAGCAGGTCAGACAGTGTCTATGGTCAGAGTGACACACACAAAATGCTGGAGGAACTCAGCTGGTCAGACAGTGTCTACGGACGGAGTAACACACAAAATGCTGTTGGATCTCAACAGGTAAGACAGTGTCTATGGTCAGAGTAACACACACAAAATGCTGGAATAACTCAGCAGGTCAGACAGTGTCTATGGTCAGAGTAACACACACAAAATGCTGGAATAACTCAGCAGGTCAGACAGTGTCTATGGTCAGAGTAACACAGACACAATGCTGGAATAACTCAGCAGGTCAGACAGTGTCTACGGACAGAGTAACACACAAAATGCTGGTGGATCTCAACAGGTCAGACAGTGTCTATGGTCAGAGTAACACACACAAAATGCTGGAATAACTCAGCAGGTCAGACAGTGTCTATGGTCAGAGTGACACACACAAAATGCTGGAGGAACTCAGCAGGTCAGACAGTGTCTACGGACGGAGTAACACACAAAATGCTGTTGGATCTCAACAGGTAAGACAGTGTCTATGGTCAGAGTAACACTCACAAAATGCTGGAATAACTCAGCAGGTCAGACAGTGTCTATGGTCAGAGTGACACACACAAAATGCTGGAGGAACTCAGCAGGTCAGACAGTGTCTACGGACGGAGTAACACACAAAATGCTGTTGGATCTCAACAGGTAAGACAGTGTCTGTGGTCAGAGTAACACACACAAAATGCTGGAGGCACTCAGCAGGTGAGACAGTGTCTATGGACAGAGTAACACACACTACATGCTGGAATAACTCAGCAGGTCAGACAGTGTCTACGGACAGAGTAACACACACAAAATGCTGGAGGAACACAGCAGGTCAGACAGTGTCTATGGTCAGAGTAACACACACAAAATGCTGGAATAACTCAGCAGGCCAGACAGTGTCTATGGTCAGAGTAACACACACAAAATGCTGGAATAACTCAGCAGGTCAGACAGTGTCTATGGTCAGAGTAACACAGACAGAATGCTGGATTAACTCAGCAGGTCAGACAGTGTCTACGTACAGAGTAACACACACAAAATGCTGGAGGAACTGTGCAGGTCAGGCAATGTCTACGGATAGAGTAACACACACACAAAATGCTGGAATAACTCAGCAGGTCAGACAGAGTCTATGGACGGAGTAAGACACAAAATGCTGGAGGAACTCAGCAGGTCAGACAGTGTCTATGGACGGAGTAACACACACAGAATGCTGGAGGCACTCAGCAGGTCAGACAGTGTCTATGGACAGAGTAACACACACTACATGCTGGAATAACTCAGCAGGTCAGACAGTGTCTACGGACAGAGTAACACACACAAAATGCTGGAGGAACACAGCAGGTCAGACAGTGTCTATGGTCAGAGTAACACACACAAAATGCTGGAATAACTCAGCAGGACAGACAGTGTCTATGGTCAGAGTAACACACACAAAATGGTGGAATAACTCAGCAGGTCAGACAGTGTCTATGGTCAGAGTGACACACACAAAATGCTGGAGGAACTCAGCAGGTCAGACAGTGTCTACGGACGGAGTAACACACAAAATGCTGTTGGATCTCAACAGGTCAGACAGTGTCTATGATCAGAGTAACACACACAAAATGCTGGAATAGCTCAGCAGGTCAGACAGTGTCTATGGTCAGAGTGACACACACAAAATGCTGGACGAACTCAGCAGGTCAGACAGTGTCTACGGACGGAGTAACACACAAAATGCTGTTGGATCTCAACAGGTAAGACAGTGTCTATGGTCAGAGTAACACACACAAAATGCGGGAATAACTCAGCAGGTCAGACAGTGTCTATGGTCAGAGTAACACACACAAAATGCTGGAATAACTCAGCAGGTCAGACAGTGTCTATGGTCAGAGTAACACACACACAATGCTGGAATAACTCAGCAGGTCAGACAGTGTCTACGGACAGAGTAACACACAAAATGCTGGTGGATCTCAACAGGTCAGACAGTGTCTATGGTCAGAGTAACACACACAAAATGCTGGAATAACTCAGCAGGTCAGACAGTGTCTATGGTCAGAGTGACACACACAAAATGCTGGAGGAACTCAGCAGGTCAGACAGTGTCTACGGACGGAGTAACACACAAAATGCTGTTGGATCTCAACAGGTAAGACAGTGTCTATGGTCAGAGTAACACTCACAAAATGCTGGAATAACTCAGCAGGTCAGACATTGTCTATGGTCAGAGTAACACACACAAAATGCTGGAGGCACTCAGCAGGTGAGACAGTGTCTATGGACAGAGTAACACACACTACATGCTAGAATAACTCAGCAGGTCAGACAGTGTCTACGGACAGAGTAACACACACAAAATGCTGGAGGAACACAGCAGGTCAGACAGTGTCTATGGTCAGAGTAACACACACAAAATGCTGGAATAACTCAGCAGGCCAGACAGTGTCTATGGTCAGAGTAACACACACAAAATGCTGGAATAACTCAGCAGGTCAGACAGTGTCTATGGTCAGAGTAACACAGACAGAATGCTGGAATAACTCAGCAGGTCAGACAGTGTCTACGTACAGAGTAACACACACAAAATGCTGGTGGAACTGTGCAGGTCAGGCAATGTCTACGGATAGAGTAACACACACAAAATGCTGGAGGAACTCAGCAGGTGAGACAGTGTCTATGGACAGATTAACACACACTACATGCTGGAATAACTCAGCAGGTCAGACAGTGTCTATGGACAGAGTAACACACACAAAATGCTGGAGGAACACAGCAGGTCAGACAGTGTCTACGGACAGAGTAACACACAAAATGCTGGAGGAACTCAGCAGGTCAGACAGTGGCTGTGGTCAGAGTAACACAGACAGAATGCTGGAGGAACTTAGCAGGTCAGACAGTGCCTACGGACAGAGTAACACACACAAAATGCTGGAATAACTCAGCAGGTTAGACAGTGTCTACGGACAGAGTAACACACACAAAATGCTAGAGGAACTCAGCAGGTCAGACAGTGTCTATGGACGGAGTAACACACACAAAATGCTGGAGGAACTCATCACGACAGACAGTGTCTATGGACGGAGTAACACACACAGAATGCTGGAGGCATTCAGCAGGTCAGACAGTGTCTACGGACAGAGTAACACACACAAAATGCTGGAGGAACTCAGCAGGTCAGACAGTCTATGGACGGTGTAACACACACAAAATGCTGGAGGAACTCAGCAGTTCAGACGGTGTCAATGGACGGAGTAACACACACAGAATGCTGGAGGCACTCAGCAGGTCAGACAGTGTCTATGGACAGAGTTTCACACACAAAATGCTGGAGGAACTCAGCAGGTCAGACTGTATCTATGTACAGAGTAACACACACAAAATGCTGGAATATCTCAGCAGGTCAGACAGTGTCTACGTACTGAGTAACACACACAAAATGCTGGAGGAACTGTGCAGGTCAGGCAATGTCTACGGATAGAGTAACACACACAAAATGCTGGAGGAACTCAGCAGGTCAGACAGTGTCTACGGACGGAGTAACACACAAAATGCTGTTGGATCTCAACAGGTAAGACAGTGTCTATGGTCAGAGTAACACACACAAAATGCATGAATAACTCAGCAGGTCAGACAGTGTCTATGGTCAGAGTAACACACACAAAATGCTGGAGGCACTCAGCAGGTGAGACAGTGTCTATGGACAGAGTAACACACACTACATGCTGGAATAACTCAGCAGGTCAGACAGTGTCTACGGACAGAGTAACACACACAAAATGCTGGAGGAACTCAGCAGGTCAGACAGTGTCTATGGACGGAGTAACACACACAGAATGCTGGAGGCACTCAGCAGGTGAGACAGTGTCTATGGACAGATTAACACACACTACATGCTGGAATAACTCAGCAGGTCAGACAGTGTCTACGGACAGAGTAACACACACAAAATGCTGGAGGAACACAGCAGGTCAGACAGTGTCTATGGTCAGAGTAACACACACAAAATGCTGGAGGAACTCAGCAGTTCAGACGGTGTCTATGGACGGAGTAACACACACAGAATGCTGGAGGCACTTTGCAGTTCAGACAGTGTCTATGGACAGAGTTTCACACACAAAATGCTGGAGGAACTCAGCAGGTCAGACTGTATCTATGTACAGAGTAACACACACAAAATGCTGGAATATCTCAGCAGGTCAGACAGTGTCTACGTACAGAGTAACACACACAAAATGCTGGAGGAACTGTGCAGGTCAGGCAATGTCTACGGATAGAGTAACACACACAAAATGCTGGAATAACTCAGCAGGTCAGACAGTGTCTATGGACGGAGTAAGACACAAAATGCTGGAAGAACTCAGCAGGTCAGACAGTGTCTATGGACGGAGTAACACACACAGAATGCTGGAGGCACTCAGCAGGTGAGACAGTGTCTATGGACAGATTAACACACACTACATGCTGGAATAACTCAGCAGGTCAGACAGTGTCTACGGACAGAGTAACACACACAAAATGCTGGAGGAACACAGCAGGTCAGACAGTGTCTATGGTCAGAGTAACACACACAAAATGCTGGAGGAACTCAGCAGGTCAGACAGTGTCTACGGACGGAGTAACACACAAAATGCTGTTGGATCTCAACAGGTAAGACAGTGTCTATGGTCAGAGTAACACACACAAAATGCTGGAATAACTCAGCAGGTCAGACAGTGTCTATGGTCAGAGTAACACACACAAAATGCTGGAGGCACTCAGCAGGTGAGACAGTGTCTATGGACAGAGTAACACACACTACATGCTGGAATAACTCAGCAGGTCAGACAGTGTCTACGGACAGAGTAACACACACAAAATGCTGGAGGAACTCAGCAGGTCAGACAGTGTCTATGCACGGAGTAACACACACAGAATGCTGGAGGCACTCAGCAGGTGAGACAGTGTCTATGGACAGATTAACACACACTACATGCTGGAATAACTCAGCAGGTCAGACAGTGTCTACGGACAGAGTAACACACACAAAATGCTGGAGGAACTCAGCAGGACAGTGTCTATGGTCAGAGTGACACACACAAAATGCTGGAGGAACTCAGCAGGTCAGACAGTGTCTACGGACGGAGTAACACACAAAATGCTGTTGGATCTCAACAGGTAAGACAGTGTCTATGGTCAGAGTAACACACACAAAATGCTGGAATAACTCAGCAGGTCAGACAGTGTCTATGGTCAGAGTAACACACACAAAATGCTGGAGGCACTCAGCAGGTGAGACAGTGTCTATGGACAGAGTAACACAGACTACATGCTGGAATAACTCAGCAGGTCAGACAGTGTCTACGGACAGAGTAACACACACAAAATGCTGGAGGAACACAGCAGGTCAGACAGTGTCTATGGTCAGAGTAACACACACAAAATGCTGGAATAACTCAGCAGGTCAGACAGTGTCTATGGTCAGAGTAACACACACCAAATGCTGGAATAACTCAGCAGGTCAGACAGTGTCTACGGACAGAGTAACACACAAAATGCTGGTGGATCTCAACAGGTCAGACAGTGTCTATGGTCAGAGTAACACACACAAAATGCTGGAATAACTCAGCAGGTCAGACAGTGTCTATGGTCAGAGTGACACACACAAAATGCTGGAGGAACTCAGCATGTCAGACAGTGTCTACGGACGGAGTAACACACAAAATGCTGTTGGATCTCAACAGGTAAGACAGTGTCTATGGTCAGAGTAACACACACAAAATGCTGGAATAATCCTGCAGGTCAGACAGTGTCTATGGTCAGAGTAACACACACAAAATGCTGGAGGCACTCAGCAGGTGAGACAGTGTCTATGGACAGAGTAACACGCACTACATGCTGGAATAACTCAGCAGGTCAGACAGTGTCTACGGACAGAGTAACACACACAAAATGCTGGAGGAACACAGCAGGTCAGACAGTGTCTATGGTCAGAGTAACACACACAAAATGCTGGAATTACTCAGCAGGTCAGACAGTGTCTATAGTCAGAGTAACACACACAAAATGCTGGAATAACTCAGCAGGTCAGACAGTGTCTATGGTCAGAGTAACACACACACAATGCTGGAATAACTCAGCAGGTCAGACAGTGTCTACGGACAGAGTAACACACAAAATGCTGGTGGATCTCAACAGGTCAGACAGTGTCTATGGTCAGAGTAACACACACAAAATGCTGGAGGAACTCAGCAGGTCAGACAGTGTCTATGGACAGAGTAACACACACTACATGCTGGAATAACTCAGCAGGTCAGACAGTGTCTACGGACAGAGTAACACACACAAAATGCTGGAGGAACACAGCAGGTCAGACAGTGTCTATGGTCAGAGTGACACACACAAAATACTGGATGAACTCAGCAGGTCAGACAGGGTCTACGGACGGAGTAACACACAAAATGCTGTTGGATCTCAACAGTTAAGACAGTGTCTATGGTCATAGTAACACACACAAAATGCTGGAATAACTCAGCAGGTCAGACAGTGTCTATGGTCAGAGTAACACACACACAATGCTGGAATAACTCAGCAGGTCAGACAGTGTCTACGGACAGAGTAACACACAAAATGCTGGTGGATCTCAACAGGTCAGACAGTGTCTATGGTCAGAGTAACACACACAAAATGCTGGAGGAACTCAGCAGGTCAGACAGTGTCTATGGACAGAGTAACACACACTACATGCTGGAATAACTCAGCAGGTCAGACAGTGTCTACGGACAGAGTAACACACACAAAATGCTGGAGGAACTCAGCAGGTCAGACAGTGTCTATGGTCAGAGTGACACACACAAAATGCTGGAGGAACTCAGCAGGTCAGACAGTGTCTACGGACGGAGTAACACACAAAATGCTGTTGGATCTCAACAGGTAAGACAGTGTCTATGGTCAGAGTAACACACACAAAATGCTGGAATAACTCAGCAGGTCAGACAGTGTCTATGGTCAGAGTAACACACACAAAATGCTGGAGGCACTCAGCAGGTGAGACAGTGTCTATGGACAGAGTGACACACGCTACATGCTGGAATAACTCAGCAGGTCAGACAGTGTCTATGGACAGAGTAACACACACAAAATGCTGGAGGAACACAGCAGGTCAGACAGTGTCTATGGTCAGAGTAACACACACAAAATGCTGGAATAACTCAGCAGGTCAGACAGTGTCTATGGTCAGAGTAACACACAAAAAATGCTGGAATAACTCAGCAGGTCAGACAGTGTCTACGGACAGAGTAACACACAAAATGCTGGTGGATCTCAACAGGTCAGACAGTGTCTATGGTCAGAATAACACACACAATATGCTGGAATAACTCAGCAGGTCAGACAGTGTCTATGGTCAGAGTGACACACACAAAATGCTGGAGGAACTCAGCAGGTCAGACAGTGTCTACGGACGGAGTAACACACAAAATGGTGTTGGATCTCAACAGGTAAGACAGTGTCTATGGTCAGAGTAACACACACAAAATGCTGGAATAACTCAGCAGGTCAGACAGTGTCTATGGTCAGAGTAACACACACAAAATGCTGGAGGCACTCAGCAGGTGAGACAGTGTCTATGGACAGAGTAACACACACTACATGTTGGAATAACTCAGCAGGTCAGACAGTGTCTACGGACAGAGTAACACACACAAAATGCTGGAGGAACACAGCAGGTCAGACAGTGTCTATGGTCAGAGTAACACACACAAAATGCTGGAATAACTCAGCAGGTCAGACAGTGTCTATGGTCAGAGTAACACACACAAAATGCTGGAATAACTCAGCAGGTCAGACAGTGTCTATGGTCAGAGTAACACACACACAATGCTGGAATAACTCAGCAGGTCAGACAGTGTCTATGGACGGAGTAACACACACAGAATGCTGGAGGCACTCAGCAGGTCAGACAGTGTCTATGGACAGAGTAACACACACTACATGCTGGAATAACTCAGCAGGTCAGACAGTGTCTACGGACAGAGTAACACACACAAAATGCTGGAGGAACACAGCAGGTCAGAAAGTGTCTATGGTCAGAGTAACACACACAAAATGCTGGAATAACTCAGCAGGTCAGACAGTGTCTATGGTCAGAGTAACACACACAAAATGCTGACATAACTCAGCAGGTCAGACAGTGTCTATGGTCAGAGTGACACACACAAAATGCTGGAGGAACTCAGCAGGTCAGACAGTGTCTACGGACGGAGTAACACACAAAATGCTGTTGGATCTCAACAGGTAAGACAGTGTCTATGGTCAGAGTAACACACACAAAATGCTGGAGGCACTCAGCAGGTGAGACAGTGTCTATGGACAGAGTAACACACACTACATGCTGGAATAACTCAGCAGGTCAGACAGTGTCTACGGACAGAGTAACACACACAAAATGAGGGAGGAACACAGCAGGTAAGACAGTGTCTATGGTCAGAGTAACACACACAAAATGCTGTAATAACTCAGCAGGTTAGACAGTGTCTATGGTCAGAGTAACACACACAAAATGCTGGAGGAACTCAGCAGGTCAGACAGTGTCTATGGTCAGAGTAACACACACACAATGCTGGAATAACTCAGCAGGTCAGACAGTGTCTATGGTCAGAGTGACACACACAAAATGCTGGAGGAACTCAGCAGGTCAGACAGTGTCTACGGACGGAGTAACACACAAAATGCTGTTGGATCTCAACAGGTAAGACAGTGTCAATGGTCAGAGTAACACACACAAAATGCTTGAGGCCCTCAGCAGGTGAGACAGTGTCTATGGACAGAGTAACACACACTACATGCTGGAATAACTCAGCAGGTCAGACAGTGTCTACGGACAGAGTAACACACACAAAATGCTGGAGGAACACAGCAGGTCAGACAGTGTCTACGGACAGAGTAACACACAAAATGCTGGAGGAACTCAGCAGGTCAGACAGTGGCTGTGGTCAGAGTAACACAGACAGAATGCTGGAGGAACGTAGCAGGTCAGACAGTGCCTACGGACAGAGTAACACACACAAAATGCTGGAATAACTCAGCAGGTTAGACAGTGTCTACGGACAGAGTAACACACACAAAATGCTAGAGGAACTCAGCAGGTCAGACAGTGTATATGGACGGAGTAACACACACAAAATGCTGGAGGAACTCATCAGGACAGACAGTGTCTATGGACGGAGTAACACACACAGAATGCTGGAGGCATTCAGCAGGTCAGACAGTGTCTACGGACAGAGTAACACACACAAAATGCTGGAGGAACTCAGCAGGTCAGACAGTCTATGGACGGTGTAACACACACAAAATGCTGGAGGAACTCAGCAGTTCAGACGGTGTCAATGGATGGAGTAACACACACAGAATGCTGGAGGCACTCAGCAGGTCAGACAGTGTCTATGGACAGAGTTTCACACACAAAATGCTGGAGGAACTCAGCAGGTCAGACTGTATCTATGTACGGAGTAACACACACAAAATGCTGGAATATCTCAGCAGGTCAGACAGTGTCTACGTACGGAGTAACACACACAAAATGCTGGAGGAACTGTGCAGGTCAGGCAATGTCTACGGATAGAGTAACACACACAAAATGCTGGAGGAACTCAGCAGGTCAGACAGTGTCTACGGACGGAGTAACACTCAAAATGCTGTTGGATCTCAACAGGTAAGACAGTGTCTATGGTCAGAGTAACACACACAAAATGCATGAATAACTCAGTAGGTCAGACAGTGTCTATGGTCAGAGTAACACACACAAAATGCTGGAGGCACTCAGCAGGTGAGACAGTGTCTATGGACAGAGTAACACACACTACATGCTGGAATAACTCAGCAGGTCAGACAGTGTCTACGGACAGAGTAACACACACAAAATGCTGGAGGAACTCAGAAGGTCAGACAGTGTCTATGGACGGAGTAACACACACAGAATGCTGGAGGCACTCAGCTGGTGAGACAGTGTCTATGGACAGATTAACACACACTACCTGCTGGAATAACTCAGCAGGTCAGACAGTGTCTACGGACAGAGTAACACACACAAAATGCTGGAGGAACTCAGCAGGTCAGACAGTGTCTATGGTCAGAGTGACACACACAAAATGCTGGAGGAACTCAGCAGGTCGACAGTGTCTACGGACGGAGTAACACAGAAAATGCTGTTGGATCTCAACAGGTAAGACAGTGTCTATGGTCAGAGTAACACACACAAAATGCTGGAATAACTCAGCAGGTCAGACAGTGTCTATGGTCAGAGTAACACACACAAAATGCTGGAGGCACTCAGCAGGTGAGACAGTGTCTATGGACAGATTAACACACACTACATGCTGGAATAACTCAGCAGGTCAGACAGTGTCTACGTACAGAGTAACACACACAAAATGCTGGAGGAACACAGCAGGTCAGACAGTGTCTATGGTCAGAGTAACACACACAAAATGCTGGAGGAACTCAGCAGTTCAGACGGTGTCTATGGACGGAGTAACACACACAGAATGCTGGAGGCACTTTGCAGTTCAGACAGTGTCTATGGACAGAGTTTCACACACAAAATGCTGGAGGAACTCAGCAGGTCAGACTGTATCTATGTACAGAGTAACACACACAAAATGCTGGAATATCTCAGCAGGTCAGACAGTGTCTACGTACAGAGTAACACACACAAAATGCTGGAGGAACTGTGCAGGTCAGGCAATGTCTACGGATAGAGTAACACACACAAAATGCTGGAATAACTCAGCAGGTCAGACAGTGTCTATGGACGGAGTAAGACACAAAATGCTGGAGGAACTCAGCAGGTCAGACAGAGTCTATGGACGGAGTAACACACACAGAATGCTGGAGGCACTCAGCAGGTGAGACAGTGTCTATGGACAGATTAACACACACTACATGCTGGAATAACTCAGCAGGTCAGACAGTGTCTACGGACAGAGTAACACGCACAAAATGCTGGAGGAACACAGCAGGTCAGACAGTGTCTATGGTCAGAGTAACACACACAAAATGCTGGAGGAACTCAGCAGGTCAGACAGTGTCTACGGAATGAGTTACACACAAAATGCTGTTGGATCTCAACAGGTAAGACAGTGTCTATGGTCAGAGTAACACACACAAAATGCTGGAATAACTCAGCAGGTCAGACAGTGTCTATGGTCAGAGTAACACACACAAAATGCTGGAGGCACTCAGCAGGTGAGACAGTGTCTATGGACAGAGTAACACACACTACATGCTGGAATAACTCAGCAGGTCAGACAGTGTCTACGGACAGAGTAACACACACAAAATGCTGGAGGAACTCAGCAGGTCAGACAGTGTCTATGGACGGAGTAACACACACAGAATGCTGGAGGCACTCAGCAGGTGAGACAGTGTCTATGGACAGATTAACACACACTACATGCTGGAATAACTCAGCAGGTCAGACAGTGTCTACGGACAGAGTAACACACACAAAATGCTGGAGGAACTCAGCAGGTCAGACAGTGTCTATGGTCAGAGTGACACACACAAAATGCTGGAGGAACTCAGCAGGTGAGACAGTGTCTATGGACAGAGTAACACACACTACATGCTGGAATAACTCAGCAGGTCAGACAGTGTCTACGGACAGAGTAACACACACAAAATGCTGGAGGAACACAGCAGGTCAGACAGTGTCTATGGTCAGAGTAACACACACAAAATGCTGTAATAACTCAGCAGGTCAGACAGTGTCTATGGTCAGAGTCACACACACAAAATGCTGGAATAACTCAGCAGGTCAGACAGTGTCTACGGACAGAGTAACACACAAAATGCTGGTGGATCTCAACAGGTCAGACAGTGTCTATGGTCAGAGTAACACACACAAAATGCTGGAATAACTCAGCAGGTCAGACAGTGTCTATGGTCAGAGTGACACACACAAAATGCTGGAGGAACTCAGCATGTCAGACAGTGTCTACGGACGGAGTAACACACAAAATGCTGTTGGATCTCAACAGGTAAGACAGTGTCTATGGTCAGAGTAACACACACAAAATGCTGGAATAATCCAGCAGGTCAGACAGTGTCTATGGACAGAGTAACACACACTACATGCTGGAATAACTCAGCAGGTCAGACAGTGTCTACGGACAGAGTAACACACACAAAATGCTGGAGGAACACAGCAGGTCAGACAGTGTCTATGGTCAGAGTGACACACACAAAATGCTGGAGGAACTCAGCAGGTCAGACAGTGTCTACGGACGGAGTAACACACAAAATGCTGTTGGATCTCAACAGTTAAGACAGTGTCTATGGTCATAGTAACACACACAAAATGCTGGAATAACTCAGCAGGTCAGACAGTGTCTATGGTCAGAGTAACACACACACAATGCTGGAATAACTCAGCAGGTCAGACAGTGTCTACGGACAGAGTAACACACAAAATGCTGGTGGATCTCAACAGGTCAGACAGTGTCTATGGTCAGAGTAAAACACAAAATGCTGGAGGAACTCAGCAGGTCAGACAGTGTCTATGGACAGAGTAACACACACTACATGCTGGAATAACTCAGCAGGTCAGACAGTGTCTACGGACAGAGTAACACACACAAAATGCTGGAGGAACTCAGCAGGTCAGACAGTGTCTATGGTCAGAGTGACACACACAAAATGCTGGAGGAACTCAGCAGGTAAGACAGTGTCTACGGACGGAGTAACACACAAAATGCTGTTGGATCTCAACAGGTAAGACAGTGTCTATGGTCAGAGTAACACACACAAAATGCTGGAATAACTCAGCAGGTCAGACAGTGTCTATGGTCAGAGTAACACACACAAAATGCTGGAGGCACTCAGCAGGTGAGACAGTGTCTATGGACAGAGTGACACACGCTACATGCTGGAATAACTCAGCAGGTCAGACAGAGTCTATGGACAGAGTAACACACACAAAATGCTGGAGGAACACAGCAGGTCAGACAGTGTCTATGGTCAGAGTAACAGACACAAAATGCTGGAATAACTCAGCAGGTCAGACAGTGTCTATGGTCAGAGTAACACACACAAAATGCTGGAATAACTCAGCAGGTCAGACAGTGTCTACGGACAGAGTAACACACAAAATGCTGGTGGATCTCAACAGGTCAGACAGTGTCTATGGTCAGAGTAACACACACAATATGCTGGAATAACTCAGCAGGTCAGACAGTGTCTATGGTCAGAGTGACACACACAAAATGCTGGAGGAACTCAGCAGGTCAGACAGTGTCTACGGACGGAGTAACACACAAAATGGTGTTGGATCTCAACAGGTAAGACAGTGTCTATGGTCAGAGTAACACACACAAAATGCTGGAATAACTCAGCAGGTCAGACAGTGTCTATGGTCAGAGTAACACACACAAAATGCTGGAGGCACTCAGCAGGTGAGACAGTGTCTATGGACAGAGTAACACACACTACATGCTGGAATAACTCAGCAGGTCAGACAGTGTCTACGGACAGAGTAACACACACAAAATGCTGGAGGAACACAGCAGGTCAGACAGTGTCTATGGTCAGAGTAACACACACAAAATGCTGGAATAACTCAGCAGGTCAGACAGTGTCTATGGTCAGAGAAACACACACAAAATGCTGGAATAACTCAGCAGGTCAGACAGTGTCTATGGTCAGAGTAACACACACACAATGCTGGAATAACTCAGCAGGTCAGACAGTGTCTACGGACAGAGTAACACACAAAATGCTGGTGGATCTCAACAGGTCAGACAGTGTCTATGGTCAGAGTAACACACACAAAATGCTGGAGGAACTCAGCAGGTCAGACAGTGTCTATGGACAGAGTAACACACACTACATGCTGGAATAACTCAGCAGGTCAGACAGTGTCTACGGACAGAGTAACATACACAAAATGCTGGAGGAACTCAGCAGGTCAGACAGTGTCTATGGTCGGAGTAACACACACAAAATGCTGGAGGAACTCAGCAGGTCAGACAGTGTCTATGGACAGAGTAACACACACAAAATGCTGGAGGAACTCAGCAGTTCAGACAGTGTCTATGGACAGAGTAATACTCTCAAAATGCTGGAGGAACTCAGCAGGTCAGACAGTGGCTGTGGTCAGAGTAACACAGACAGAATGCTGGAGGAACTCAGCAGGTCAGACAGTGTCTACTGAATGAGTTACACACAAAATGCTGTTGGATCTCAACAGGTAAGACAGTGTCTATTGTCAGAGTAACTCACACAAAATGCTGGAATAACTCAGCAGGTCAGACAGTGTCTATGGTCAGAGTAACACACACAAAATGCTGGAGGAACTCAGCAGGTCAGACAGTGTCTATGGACGGAGTAACACACACAGAATGCTGGAGGCACTCAGCAGGTGAGACAGTGTCTATGGACAGATTAACACACACTACATGCTGGAATAACTCAGCAGGTCAGACAGTGTCTACGGACAGAGTAACACACACAAAATGCTGGAGGAACTCAGCAGGTCAGACAGTGTCTATGGTCAGAGTGACACACACAAAATGCTGGAGGAACTCAGCAGGTCAGACAGTGTCTACGGACGGAGTAACACACAAAATGCTGTTGGATCTCAACAGGTAAGACAGTGTCTATGGTCAGAGTAACACACACAAAATGCTGGAATAACTCAGCAGGTCAGACAGTGTCTATGGTCAGAGTAACACACACAAAATGCTGGAGGCACTCAGCAGGTGAGACAGTGTCTATGGACAGAGTAACACACACTACATGCTGGAATAACTCAGCAGGTCAGACAGTGTCTACGGACAGAGTAACACACACAAAATGCTGGAGGAACACAGCAGGTCAGACAGTGTCTATGGTCGGAGTAACACACACAAAATGCTGGAGGAACTCAGCAGGTCAGACAGTGTCTATGGATAGAGTAACACACACAAAATGCTGGAGGAACTCAGCAGCTCAGACAGTGTCTTTGGTCAGAGTAACACACACAAAATGCTGGAGGAACTCAGCAGGTCAGACAGTGTCTATGGACAGAGTAACACACACAAAATGCTGGAGGAACTCAGCAGTTCAGACAGTGTCTATGGACAGAGTAATACTCTCAAAATGCTGGAGGAACTCAGCAGGTCAGACAGTGGCTGTGGTCAGAGTAACACAGACAGAATGCTGGAGGAACTCAGCAGGTCAGACAGTGTCTACGGAATGAGTTACACACAAAATGCTGTTGGATCTCAACAGGTAAGACAGTGTCTATGGTCAGAGTAACTCACACAAAATGCTGGAATAACTCAGCAGGTCAGACAGTGTCTATGGTCAGAGTAACACACACAAAATGCTGGAGGAACTCAGCAGGTCAGACAGTGTCTATGGACGGAGTAACACACACAGAATGCTGGAGGCACTCAGCAGGTGAGACAGTGTCTATGGACAGATTAACACACACTACATGCTGGAATAACTCAGCAGGTCAGACAGTGTCTACGGACAGAGTAACACACACAAAATGCTGGAGGAACTCAGCAGGTCAGACAGTGTCTATGGTCAGAGTGACACACACAAAATGCTGGAGGAACTCAGCAGGTCAGAGAGTGTCTACGGACGGAGTAACACACAAAATGCTGTTGGATCTCAACAGGTAAGACAGTGTCTATGGTCAGAGTAACACACACAAAATGCTGGAATAACTCAGCAGGTCAGACAGTGTCTATGGTCAGAGTAACACACACAAAATGCTGGAGGCACTCAGCAGGTGAGACAGTGTCTATGGACAGAGTAACACACACTACATGCTGGAATAACTCAGCAGGTCAGACAGTGTCTACGGACAGAGTAACACACACAAAATGCTGGAGGAACACAGCAGGTCAGACAGTGTCTATGGTCAGAGTAACACACACAAAATGCTGTAATAACTCAGCAGGTCAGACAGTGTCTATGGTCAGAGTCACACACACAAAATGCTGGAATAACTCAGCAGGTCAGACAGTGTCTACGGACAGAGTAACACACAAAATGCTGGTGGATCTCAACAGGTCAGACAGTGTCTATGGTCAGAGTAACACACACAAAATGCTGGAGGAACTCAGCAGGTCAGACAGTGTCTATGGACGGAGTAACACACACAGAATGCTGGAGGCACTCAGCAGGTGAGACAGTGTCTATGGACAGATTAACACACACTACATGCTGGAATAACTCAGCAGGTCAGACAGTGTCTACGGACAGAGTAACACACACAAAATGCTGGAGGAACTCAGCAGGTCAGACAGTGTCTATGGTCAGAGTGACACACACAAAATGCTGGAGGAACTCAGCAGGTCAGACAGTGTCTACGGACGGAGTAACACACAAAATGCTGTTGGATCTCAACAGGTAAGACAGTGTCTATGGTCAGAGTAACACACACAAAATGCTGGAATAACTCAGCAGGTCAGACAGTGTCTATGGTCAGAGTAACACACACAAAATGCTGGAGGCACTCCGCAGGTGAGACAGTGTCTATGGACAGAGTAACACACACTACATGCTGGAATAACTCAGCAGGTCAGACAGTGTCTACGGACAGAGTAACACACACAAAATGCTGGAGGAACACAGCAGGTCAGACAGTGTCTATGGACAGAGTAATACTCTCAAAATGCTGGAGCAACTCAGCAGGTCAGACAGTGGCTGTGGTCAGAGTAACACAGACAGAATGCTGGAGGAACTCAGCAGGTCAGACAGTGTCTACGGAATGAGTTACACACAAAATGCTGTTGGATCTCAACAGGTAAGACAGTGTCTATGGTCAGAGTAACTCACACAAAATGCTGGAATAACTCAGCAGGTCAGACAGTGTCTATGGTCAGAGTAACACACACAAAATGCTGGAGGAACTCAGCAGGTCAGACAGTGTCTATGGACGGAGTAACACACACAGAATGCTGGAGGCACTCAGCAGGTGAGACAGTGTCTATGGACAGATTAACACACACTACATGCTGGAATAACTCAGCAGGTCAGACAGTGTCTACGGACAGAGTAACACACACAAAATGCTGGAGGAACTCAGCAGGTCAGACAGTGTCTATGGTCAGAGTGACACACACAAAATGCTGGAGGAACTCAGCAGGTCAGACAGTGTCTACGGACGGAGTAACACACAAAATGCTGTTGGATCTCAACAGGTAAGACAGTGTCTATGGTCAGAGTAACACACACAAAATGCTGGAATAACTCAGCAGGTCAGACAGTGTCTATGGTCAGAGTAACACACACAAAATGCTGGAGGCACTCAGCAGGTGAGACAGTGTCTATGGACAGAGTAACACACACTACATGCTGGAATAACTCAGCAGGTCAGACAGTGTCTACGGACAGAGTAACACACACAAAATGCTGGAGGAACACAGCAGGTCAGACAGTGTCTATGGTCGGAGTAACACACACAAAATGCTGGAGGAACTCAGCAGGTCAGACAGTGTCTATGGATAGAGTAACACACACAAAATGCTGGAGGAACTCAGCAGCTCAGACAGTGTCTTTGGTCAGAGTAACACACACAAAATGCTGGAGGAACTCAGCAGGTCAGACAGTGTCTATGGACAGAGTAACACACACAAAATGCTGGAGGAACTCAGCAGTTCAGACAGTGTCTATGGACAGAGTAATACTCTCAAAATGCTGGAGGAACTCAGCAGGTCAGACAGTGGCTGTGGTCAGAGTAACACAGACAGTATGCTGGAGGAACTCAGCAGGTCAGACAGTGTCTACGGAATGAGTTACACACAAAATGCTGTTGGATCTCAACAGGTAAGACAGTGTCTATGGTCAGAGTAACTCACACAAAATGCTGGAATAACTCAGCAGGTCAGACAGTGTCTATGGTCAGAGTAACACACACAAAATGCTGGAGGAACTCAGCAGGTCAGACAGTGTCTATGGACGGAGTAACACTCACAGAATGCTGGAGGCACTCAGCAGGTGAGACAGTGTCTATGGACAGATTAACACACACTACATGCTGGAATAACTCAGCAGGTCAGACAGTGTCTACGGACAGAGTAACACACACAAAATGCTGGAGGAACTCAGCAGGTCAGACAGTGTCTATGGTCAGAGTGACACACACAAAATGCTGGAGGAACTCAGCAGGTCAGACAGTGTCTACGGACGGAGTAACACACAAAATGCTGTTGGATCTCAACAGGTAAGACAGTGTCTATGGTCAGAGTAACACACACAAAATGCTGGAATAACTCAGCAGGTCAGACAGTGTCTATGGTCAGAGTAACACACACAAAATGCTGGAGGCACTCAGCAGGTGAGACAGTGTCTATGGACAGAGTAACACACACTACATGCTGGAATAACTCAGCAGGTCAGACAGTGTCTACGGACAGAGTAACACACACAAAATGCTGGAGGAACACAGCAGGTCAGACAGTGTCTATGGTCAGAGTAACACACACAAAATGCTGTAATAACTCAGCAGGTCAGACAGTGTCTATGGTCAGAGTCACACACACAAAATGCTGGAATAACTCAGCAGGTCAGACAGTGTCTACGGACAGAGTAACACACAAAATGCTGGTGGATCTCAACAGGTCAGACAGTGTCTATGGTCAGAGTAACACACACAAAATGCTGGAGGAACTCAGCAGGTCAGACAGTGTCTATGGACGGAGTAACACACACAGAATGCTGGAGGCACTCAGCAGGTGAGACAGTGTCTATGGACAGATTAACACACACTACATGCTGGAATAACTCAGCAGGTCAGACAGTGTCTACGGACAGAGTAACACACACAAAATGCTGGAGGAACTCAGCAGGTCAGACAGTGTCTATGGTCAGAGTGACACACACAAAATGCTGGAGGAACTCAGCAGGTCAGACAGTGTCTACGGACGGAGTAACACACAAAATGCTGTTGGATCTCAACAGGTAAGACAGTGTCTATGGTCAGAGTAACACACACAAAATGCTGGAATAACTCAGCAGGTCAGACAGTGTCTATGGTCAGAGTAACACACACAAAATGCTGGAGGCACTCCGCAGGTGAGACAGTGTCTATGGACAGAGTAACACACACTACATGCTGGAATAACTCAGCAGGTCAGACAGTGTCTACGGACAGAGTAACACACACAAAATGCTGGAGGAACACAGCAGGTCAGACAGTGTCTATGGTCAGAGTAACACACACAAAATGCTGTAATAACTCAGCAGGTCAGACAGTGTCTATGGTCAGAGTCACACACACAAAATGCTGGAATAACTCAGCAGGTCAGACAGTGTCTACGGACAGAGTAACACACAAAATGCTGGTGGATCTCAACAGGTCAGACAGTGTCTATGGTCAGAGTAACACACACAAAATGCTGGAATAACTCAGCAGGTCAGACAGTGTCTATGGTCAGAGTGACACACACAAAATGCTGGAGGAACTCAGCATGTCAGACAGTGTCTACGGACGGAGTAACACACAAAATGCTGTTGGATCTCAACAGGTAAGACAGTGTCTATGGTCAGAGTAACACACACAAAATGCTGGAATAATCCAGCAGGTCAGACAGTGTCTATGGACAGAGTAACACACACTACATGCTGGAATAACTCAGCAGGTCAGACAGTGTCTACGGACAGAGTAACACACACAAAATGCTGGAGGAACACAGCAGGTCAGACAGTGTCTATGGTCAGAGTGACACACACAAAATGCTGGAGGAACTCAGCAGGTCAGACAGTGTCTACGGACGGAGTAACACACAAAATGCTGTTGGATCTCAACAGTTAAGACAGTGTCTATGGTCATAGTAACACACACAAAATGCTGGAATAACTCAGCAGGTCAGACAGTGTCTATGGTCAGAGTAACACACACACAATGCTGGAATAACTCAGCAGGTCAGACAGTGTCTACGGACAGAGTAACACACAAAATGCTGGTGGATCTCAACAGGTCAGACAGTGTCTATGGTCAGAGTAAAACACAAAATGCTTGAGGAACTCAGCAGGTCAGACAGTGTCTATGGACAGAGTAACACACACTACATGCTGGAATAACTCAGCAGGTCAGACAGTGTCTACGGACAGAGTAACACACACAAAATGCTGGAGGAACTCAGCAGGTCAGACAGTGTCTATGGTCAGAGTGACACACACAAAATGCTGGAGGAACTCAGCAGGTAAGACAGTGTCTACGGACGGAGTAACACACAAAATGCTGTTGGATCTCAACAGGTAAGACAGTGTCTATGGTCAGAGTAACACACACAAAATGCTGGAATAACTCAGCAGGTCAGACAGTGTCTATGGTCAGAGTAACACACACAAAATGCTGGAGGCACTCAGCAGGTGAGACAGTGTCTATGGTCAGAGTAACACACACAAAATGCTGGAATAACTCAGCAGGTCAGACAGTGTCTATGGTCAGAGTAACACACACAAAATGCTGGAATAACTCAGCAGGTCAGACAGTGTCTACGGACAGAGTAACACACAAAATGCTGGTGGATCTCAACAGGTCAGACAGTGTCTATGGTCAGAGTAACACACACAATATGCTGGAATAACTCAGCAGGTCAGACAGTGTCTATGGTCAGAGTGACACACACAAAATGCTGGAGGAACTCAGCAGGTCAGACAGTGTCTACGGACGGAGTAACACACAAAATGGTGTTGGATCTCAACAGGTAAGACAGTGTCTATGGTCAGAGTAACACACACAAAATGCTGGAATAACTCAGCAGGTCAGACAGTGTCTATGGTCAGAGTAACACACACAAAATGCTGGAGGCACTCAGCAGGTGAGACAGTGTCTATGGACAGAGTAACACACACTACATGCTGGAATAACTCAGCAGGTCAGACAGTGTCTACGGACAGAGTAACACACACAAAATGCTGGAGGAACACAGCAGGTCAGACAGTGTCTATGGTCAGAGTAACACACACAAAATGCTGGAATAACTCAGCAGGTCAGACAGTGTCTATGGTCAGAGTAACACACACAAAATGCTGGAATAACTCAGCAGGTCAGACAGTGTCTATGGTCAGAGTAACACACACACAATGCTGGAATAACTCAGCAGGTCAGACAGTGTCTACGGACAGAGTAACACACAAAATGCTGGTGGATCTCAACAGGTCAGACAGTGTCTATGGTCAGAGTAACACACACAAAATGCTGGAGGAACTCAGCAGGTCAGACAGTGTCTATGGACAGAGTAACACACACTACATGCTGGAATAACTCAGCAGGTCAGACAGTGTCTACGGACAGAGTAACACACACAAAATGCTGGAGGAACACAGCAGGTCAGACAGTGTCTATGGTCGGAGTAACACACACAAAATGCTGGAATAACTCAGCAGGTCAGACAGTGTCTATGGACAGAGTAACACACACTACATGCTGGAATAACTCAGCAGGTCAGACAGTGTCTACGGACAGAGTAACACACACAAAATGCTGGAGGAACTCAGCAGGTCAGACAGTGTCTATGGATAGAGTAACACACACAAAATGCTGGAGGAACTCAGCAGCTCAGACAGTGTCTTTGGTCAGAGTAACACACACAAAATGCTGGAGGAACTCAGCAGGTCAGACAGTGTCTATGGACAGAGTAACACACACAAAATGCTGGAGGAACTCAGCAGTTCAGACAGTGTCTATGGACAGAGTAATACTCTCAAAATGCTGGAGGAACTCAGCAGGTCAGACAGTGGCTGTGGTCAGAGTAACACAGACAGAATGCTGGAATAACTCAGCAGGTCAGACAGTGTCTACGTACAGAGTAACACACACAAAATGCTGGAGGAACTGTGCAGGTCAGGCAATGTCTACGGATAGAGTAACACACACAAAATGCTGGAATAACTCAGCAGGTCAGACAGTGTCTATGGACGGAGTAAGACACAAAATGCTGGAGGAAGTCAGCAGGTCAGACAGTGTCTATGGACGGAGTAACACACACAGAATGCTGGAGGCACTCAGCAGGTCAGAGAGTGTCTATGGACAGAGTAACACACACTACATGCTGGAATAACTCAGCAGGTCAGTCAGTGTCTACGGACAGAGTAACACACACAAAATGCTGGAGGAACACAGCAGGTCAGACATTGTCTATGGTCAGAGTAACACACACAAAATGCTGGAATAACTCAGCAGGTCAGACAGTGTCTATGGTCAGAGTAACACACACAAAATGCTGGAATAACTCAGCAGGTCAGACAGTGTCTATGGTCAGAGTGACACACACAAAATGCTGGTGGAACTCAGCTGGTCAGACAGTGTCTACGGACGGAGTAACACACAAAATGCTGTTGGATCTCAACAGGTAAGACAGTGTCTATGGTCAGAGTAACACACACAAAATGCTGGAATAACTCAGCAGGTCAGACAGTGTCTATGGTCAGAGTAACACACACAAAATGCTGGAGGCACTCAGCAGGTGAGACAGTGTCTCTGGACAGAGTAACACACACTACATGCTGGAATAACTCAGCAGGTCAGACAGTGTCTACGGACAGAGTAACACACACAAAATGCTGGAGGAACACAGCAGGTAAGACAGTGTCTATGGTCAGAGTAACACACACAAGATGCTGGAATAACTCAGCAGGTCAGACAGTGTCTATGGTCAGAGTAACACACACAAAATGCTGGAGGAACTCAGCAGGTCAGACAGTGTCTATGGTCAGAGTAACACACACACAATGCTGGAATAACTCAGCAGGTCAGACAGTGTCTATGGACAGAGTAACACACAAAATGCTGGTGGATCTCAACAGGTCAGACAGTGTCTATGGTCAGAGTAACACACACAAAATGCTGGAATAACTCAGCAGGTCAGACAGTGTCTATGGTCAGAGTGACACACACAAAATGCTGGAGGAACTCAGCATGTCAGACAGTGTCTACGGACGGAGTAACACACAAAATGCTGTTGGATCTCAACAGGTAAGACAGTGTCTATGGTCAGAGTAACACACACAAAATGCTGGAATAATCCAGCAGGTCAGACAGTGTCTATGGACAGAGTAACACACACTACATGCTGGAATAACTCAGCAGGTCAGACAGTGTCTACGGACAGAGTAACACACACAAAATGCTGGAGGAAGACAGCAGGTCAGACAGTGTCTATGGTCAGAGTGACACACACAAAATGCTGGAGGAACTCAGCAGGTCAGACAGTGTCTACGGACGGAGTAACACACAAAATGCTGTTGGATCTCAACAGTTAAGACAGTGTCTATGGTCATAGTAACACACACAAAATGCTGGAATAACTCAGCAGGTCAGACAGTGTCTATGGTCAGAGTAACACACACACAATGCTGGAATAACTCAGCAGGTCAGACAGTGTCTACGGACAGAGTAACACACAAAATGCTGGTGGATCTCAACAGGTCAGACAGTGTCTATGGTCAGAGTAACACACACAAAATGCTGGAGGAACTCAGCAGGTCAGACAGTGTCTATGGACAGAGTAACACACACTACATGCTGGAATAACTCAGCAGGTCAGACAGTGTCTACGGACAGAGTAACACACACAAAATGCTGGAGGAACTCAGCAGGTCAGACAGTGTCTATGGTCAGAGTGACACACACAAAATGCTGGAGGAACTCAGCAGGTAAGACAGTGTCTACGGACGGAGTAACACACAAAATGCTGTTGGATCTCAACAGGTAAGACAGTGTCTATGGTCAGAGTAACACACACAAAATGCTGGAATAACTCAGCAGGTCAGACAGTGTCTATGGTCAGAGTAACACACACAAAATGCTGGAGGCACTCAGCAGGTGAGACAGTGTCTATGGACAGAGTGACACACGCTACATGCTGGAATAACTCAGCAGGTCAGACAGAGTCTATGGACAGAGTAACACACACAAAATGCTGGAGGAACACAGCAGGTCAGACAGTGTCTATGGTCAGAGTAACACACACAAAATGCTGGAATAACTCAGCAGGTCAGACAGTGTCTATGGTCAGAGTAACACACACAAAATGCTGGAATAACTCAGCAGGTCAGACAGTGTCTACGGACAGAGTAACACACAAAATGCTGGTGGATCTCAACAGGTCAGACAGTGTCTATGGTCAGAGTAACACACACAATATGCTGGAATAACTCAGCAGGTCAGACAGTGTCTATGGTCAGAGTGACACACGCAAAATGCTGGAGGAACTCAGCAGGTCAGACAGTGTCTACGGACGGAGTAACACACAAAATGGTGTTGGATCTCAACAGGTAAGACAGTGTCTATGGTCAGAGTAACACACACAAAATGCTGGAATAACTCAGCAGGTCAGACAGTGTCTATGGTCAGAGTAACACACACAAAATGCTGGAGGCACTCAGCAGGTGAGACAGTGTCTATGGACAGAGTAACACACACTACATGCTGGAATAACTCAGCAGGTCAGACAGTGTCTACGGACAGAGTAACACACACAAAATGCTGGAGGAACACAGCAGGTCAGACCGTGTCTATGGTCAGAGTAACACACACAAAATGCTGGAATAACTCAGCAGGTCAGACAGTGTCTATGGTCAGAGTAACACACACAAAATGCTGGAATAACTCAGCAGGTCAGACAGTGTCTATGGTCAGAGTAACACACACACAATGCTGGAATAACTCAGCAGGTCAGACAGTGTCTACGGACAGAGTAACACACAAAATGCTGGTGGATCTCAACAGGTCAGACAGTGTCTATGGTCAGAGTAACACACACAAAATGCTGGAGGAACTCAGCAGGTCATCAGTGTCTATGGACAGAGTAACACACACTACATGCTGGAATAACTCAGCAGGTCAGACAGTGTCTACGGACAGAGTAACACACACAAAATGCTGGAGGAACACAGCAGGTCAGACAGTGTCTATGGTCGGAGTAACACACACAAAATGCTGGAGGAACTCAGCAGGTCAGACAGTGTCTATGGATAGAGTAACACACAAAATGCTGGAGGAACTCAGCAGCTCAGACAGTGTCTTTGGTCAGAGTAACACACACAAAATGCTGGAGGAACTCAGCAGGTCAGACAGTGTCTATGGACAGAGTAACACACACAAAATGCTGGAGGAACTCAGCAGTTCAGACAGTGTCTATGGACAGAGTAATACTCTCAAAATGCTGGAGGAACTCAGCAGGTCAGACAGTGGCTGTGGTCAGAGTAACACACACAAATTGCTGGAGGAAGTCAGCAGGTCAGACAGTGTCTATGGACGGAGTAACACACACAGAATGCTGGAGGCACTCAGCAGGTCAGAGAGTGTCTATGGACAGAGTAACACACACTACATGCTGGAATAACTCAGCAGGTCAGTCAGTGTCTACGGACAGAGTAACACACACAAAATGCTGGAGGAACACAGCAGGTCAGACATTGTCTATGGTCAGAGTAACACACACAAAATGCTGGAATAACTCAGCAGGTCAGACAGTGTCTATGGTCAGAGTAACACACACAAAATGCTGGAATAACTCAGCAGGTCAGACAGTGTCTATGGTCAGAGTGACACACACAAAATGCTGGTGGAACTCAGCAGGTCAGACAGTGTCTACGGACGGAGTAACACACAAAATGCTGTTGGATCTCAACAGGTAAGACAGTGTCTATGGTCAGAGTAACACACACAAAATGCTGGAATAACTCAGCAGGTCAGACAGTGTCTATGGTCAGAGTAACACACACAAAATGCTGGAGGCACTCAGCAGGTGAGACAGTGTCTATGGACAGAGTAACACACACTACATGCTGGAATAACTCAGCAGGTCAGACAGTGTCTATGGTCAGAGTAACACACACAAAATGCTGGAGGAACTCAGCAGGTCAGACAGTGTCTATGGTCAGAGTAACACACACACAATGCTGGAATAACTCAGCAGGTCAGACAGTGTCTATGGACAGAGTAACACACAAAATGCTGGTGGATCTCAACAGGTCAGACAGTGTCTATGGTCAGAGTAACACACACAAAATGCTGGAATAACTCAGCAGGTCAGACAGTGTCTATGGTCAGAGTGACACACACAAAATGCTGGAGGAACTCAGCAGGTCAGACAGTGTCTACGGACGGAGTAACACACAAAATGCTGTTGGATCTCAACAGGTAAGACAGTGTCTATGGTCAGAGTAACACACACAAAATGCTGGAATAACTCAGCAGGTCAGACAGTGTCTATGGTCAGAGTAACACAGACAAAATGCTGGAGGAACACAGCAGGTCAGACAGTGTCTATGGTCAGAGTAACACACACAAAATGCTGGAATAACTCAGCAGGTCAGACAGTGTCTATGGTCAGAGTAACACACACAAAATGCTGGAATAACTCAGCAGGTCAGACAGTGTCTATGGTCAGAGTAACACACACACAATGCTGGAATAACTCAGCAGGTCAGACAGTGTCTACGGACAGAGTAACACACAAAATGCTGGTGGATCTCAACTGGTCAGACAGTGTCTATGGTCAGAGTAACACACACAAAATGCTGGAGGAACTCAGCAGGTCAGACAGTGTCTACGGACAGAGTAACACACACAAAATGCTGGAGGAACACAGCAGGTCAGACAGTGTCTATGGTCGGAGTAACACACACAAAATGCTGGAGGAACTCAGCAGGTCAGACAGTGTCTATGGATAGAGTAACACACACAAAATGCTGGAGGAACTCAGCAGCTCAGACAGTGTCTTTGGTCAGAGTAACACATACAAAATGCTGGAGGAACTCAGCAGGTCAGACAGTGTCTATGGACAGAGTAACACACACAAAATGCTGGAATAACTCAGCAGGTCAGACAGTGTCTACGGACAGAGTAACACACACAAAATGCTGGTGGATCTCAACAGGTCAGACAGTGTCTGTGGTCAGAGTAACACACACAAAATGCTGGAGGAACTCAGCAGGTCAGACAGTGTCTATGGACGGAGTAACACACACAGAATGCTGGAGGCACTCAGCAGGTGAGACAGTGTCTATGGACATATTAACACACACTACATGCTGGAATAACTCAGCAGGTCAGACAGTGTCTACGGACAGCGTAACACACACAAATTGCTGGAGGAACTCAGCAGGTCAGACAGTGTCTATGGTCAGAGTGACACACACAAAATGCTGGAGGAACTCAGCAGGTCAGACAGTGTCTACGGACGGAGTAACACACAAAATGCTGTTGGATCTCAACAGGTAAGACAGTGTCTATGGTCAGAGTAACACACACAAAATGCTGGAATAACTCAGCAGGTCAGACAGTGTCTATGGTCAGAGTAACACACACAAAATGCTGGAGGCACTCAGCAGGTGAGACAGTGTCTATGGACAGAGTAACACACACTACATGCTGGAATAACTCAGCAGGTCAGACAGTGTCTACGGACAGAGTAACACACACAAAATGCTGGAGGAACACAGCAGGTCAGACAGTGTCTATGGTCAGAGTAACACACACAAAATGCTGGAATAACTCAGCAGGTCAGACAGTGTCTATGGTCAGAGTAACACACACAAAATGCTGGAATAACTCAGCAGGTCAGACAGTGTCTACGGACAGAGTAACACACAAAATGCTGGTGGATCTCAACAGGTCAGACAGTGTCTATGGTCAGAGTAACACACACAAAATGCTGGAATAACTCAGCAGGTCAGACAGTGTCTATGGTCAGAGTGACACACACAAAATGCTGGAGGAACTCAGCATGTCAGACAGTGTCTACGGACGGAGTAACACACAAAATGCTGTTGGATCTCAACAGGTAAGACAGTGTCTATGGTCAGAGTAACACACACAAAATGCTGGAATAATCCAGCAGGTCAGACAATGTCTATGGTCAGAGTAACACACACAAAATGCTGGAGGCACTCAGCAGGTGAGACAGTGTCTATGGACAGAGTAACACGCACTACATGCTGGAATAACTCAGCAGGTCAGACAGTGTCTACGGACAGAGTAACACACACAAAATGCTGGAGGAACACAGCAGGTCAGACAGAGTCTATGGTCAGAGTAACACACACAAAATGCTGGAATAACTCAGCAGGTCAGACAGTGTCTATGGTCAGAGTAACACACACAAAATGCTGGAATAACTCAGCAGGTCAGACAGTGTCTATGGTCAGAGTAACACACACACAATGCTGGAATAACTCAGCAGGTCAGACAGTGTCTACGGACAGAGTAACACACAAAATGCTGGTGGATCTCAACAGGTCAGACAGTGTCTATGGTCAGAGTAACACACACAAAATGCTGGAATAACTCAGCAGGTCAGACAGTGTCTATGGTCAGAGTGACACACACAAAATGCTGGAGGAACTCAGCAGGTCAGACAGTGTCTACGGACGGAGTAACACACAAAATGCTGTTGGATCTCAACAGGTAAGACAGTGTCTATGGTCAGAGTAACACACACAAAATGCTGGAATAACTCAGCAGGTCAGACAGTGTCTATGGTCAGAGTAACACACACAAAATGCTGGAGGAACACAGCAGGTCAGACAGTGTCTATGGTCAGAGTAACACACACAAAATGCTGGAATAACTCAGCAGGTCAGACAGTGTCTATGGTCAGAGTAACACACACAAAATGCTGGAATAACTCAGCAGGTCAGACAGTGTCTATGGTCAGAGTAACACACACACAATGCTGGAATAACTCAGCAGGTCAGACAGTGTCTACGGACAGAGTAACACACAAAATGCTGGTGGATCTCAACTGGTCAGACAGTGTCTATGGTCAGAGTAACACACACAAAATGCTGGAGGAACTCAGCAGGTCAGACAGTGTCTATGGACAGAGTAACACACACTACATGCTGGAATAACTCAGCAGGTCAGACAGTGTCTACGGACAGAGTAACACACACAAAATGCTGGAGGAACACAGCAGGTCAGACAGTGTCTATGGTCAGAGTGACACACACAAAATGCTGGAGGAACTCAGCAGGTCAGACAGTGTCTACGGACGGAGTAACACACAAAATGCTGTTGGATCTCAACAGTTAAGACAGTGTCTATGGTCATAGTAACACACACAAAATGCTGGAATAACTCAGCAGGTCAGACAGTGTCTATGGCCAGAGTAACACACACACAATGCTGGAATAACTCAGCAGGTCAGACAGTGTCTACGGACAGAGTAACACACAAAATGCTGGTGGATCTCAACAGGTCAGACAGTGTCTATGGTCAGAGTAACACACACAAAATGCTGGAATAACTCAGCAGGTCAGACAGTGTCTATGGTCAGAGTGACACACACAAAATGCTGGAGGAACTCAGCAGGTCAGACAGTGTCTACGGACGGAGTAACACACAAAATGCTGTTGGATCTCAACAGGTAAGACAGTGTCTATGGTCAGAGTAACACACACAAAATGCTGGAATAACTCAGCAGGTCAGACAGTGTCTATGGTCAGAGTAACACACACAAAATGCTGGAGGAACACAGCAGGTCAGACAGTGTCTATGGTCAGAGTAACACACACAAAATGCTGGAATAACTCAGCAGGTCAGACAGTGTCTATGGTCAGAGTAACACACACAAAATGCTGGAATAACTCAGCAGGTCAGACAGTGTCTATGGTCAGAGTAACACACACACAATGCTGGAATAACTCAGCAGGTCAGACAGTGTCTACGGACAGAGTAACACACAAAATGCTGGTGGATCTCAACTGGTCAGACAGTGTCTATGGTCAGAGTAACACACACAAAATGCTGGAGGAACTCAGCAGGTCAGACAGTGTCTATGGACAGAGTAACACACACTACATGCTGGAATAACTCAGCAGGTCAGACAGTGTCTACGGACAGAGTAACACACACAAAATGCTGGAGGAACACAGCAGGTCAGACAGTGTCTATGGTCGGAGTAACACACACAAAATGCTGGAGGAACTCAGCAGGTCAGACAGTGTCTATGGATAGAGTAACACACACAAAATGCTGGAGGAACTCAGCCGGTTAGACAGTGTCTGTGGTCAGAGTAACACACAAAATGCTGGAATAACTCAGCAGGTCAGACAGTGTCTACGGACAGAGTAACACACACAAAATGCTGGAGGAACTCAGCAGGTCAGACAGTGTCTATGGACGGAGTAACACACACAGAATGCTGGAGGCACTCAGCAGGTGAGACAGTGTCTATGGACAGATTAACACACACTACATGCTGGAATAACTCAGCAGGTCAGACAGTGTCTACGGACAGAGTAACACACACAAATTGCTGGAGGAACTCAGCAGGTCATTCAGTGTCTATGGTCAGAGTGACACACACAAAATGCTGGAGGAACTCAGCAGGTCAGACAGTGTCTACGGACGGAGTAACACACAAAATGCTGTTGGATCTCAACAGGTAAGACAGTGTCTATGGTCAGAGTAACACACACAAAATGCTGGAATAACTCAGCAGGTCAGACAGTGTCTATGGTCAGAGTAACACACACAAAATGCTGGAGGCACTCAGCAGGTGAGACAGTGTCTATGGACAGAGTAACACACACTACATGCTGGAATAACTCAGCAGGTCAGACAGTGTCTACGGACAGAGTAACACACACAAAATGCTGGAGGAACACAGCAGGTCAGACAGTGTCTATGGTCAGAGTAACACACACAAAATGCTGGAATAACTCAGCAGGTCAGACAGTGTCTATGGTCAGAGTAACACACACAAAATGCTGGAATAACTCAGCAGGTCAGACAGTGTCTACGGACAGAGTAACACACAAAATGCTGGTGGATCTCAACAGGTCAGACAGTGTCTATGGTCAGAGTAACACACACAAAATGCTGGAATAACTCAGCAGGTCAGACAGTGTCTATGGTCAGAGTGACACACACAAAATGCTGGAGGAACTCAGCATGTCAGACAGTGTCTACGGACGGAGTAACACACAAAATGCTGTTGGATCTCAACAGGTAAGACAGTGTCTATGGTCAGAGTAACACACACAAAATGCTGGAATAATCCAGCAGGTCAGACAATGTCTATGGTCAGAGTAACACACACAAAATGCTGGAGGCACTCAGCAGGTGAGACAGTGTCTATGGACAGAGTAACACGCACTACATGCTGGAATAACTCAGCAGGTCAGACAGTGTCTACGGACAGAGTAACACACACAAAATGCTGGAGGAACACAGCAGGTCAGACAGTGTCTATGGTCAGAGTAACACACACAAAATGCTGGAATAACTCAGCAGGTCAGACAGTGTCTATGGTCAGAGTAACACACACAAAATGCTGGAATAACTCAGCAGGTCAGACAGTGTCTATGGTCAGAGTAACACACACACAATGCTGGAATAACTCAGCAGGTCAGACAGTGTCTACGGACAGAGTAACACACAAAATGCTGGTGGATCTCAACAGGTCAGACAGTGTCTATGGTCAGAGTAACACACACAAAATGCTGGAATAACTCAGCAGGTCAGACAGTGTCTATGGTCAGAGTGACACACACAAAATGCTGGAGGAACTCAGCAGGTCAGACAGTGTCTACGGACGGAGTAACACACAAAATGCTGTTGGATCTCAACAGGTAAGACAGTGTCTATGGTCAGAGTAACACACACAAAATGCTGGAATAACTCAGCAGGTCAGACAGTGTCTATGGTCAGAGTAACACACACAAAATGCTGGAGGAACACAGCAGGTCAGACAGTGTCTATGGTCAGAGTAACACACACAAAATGCTGGAATAACTCAGCAGGTCAGACAGTGTCTATGGTCAGAGTAACACACACAAAATGCTGGAATAACTCAGCAGGTCAGACAGTGTCTATGGTCAGAGTAACACACACACAATGCTGGAATAACTCAGCAGGTCAGACAGTGTCTACGGACAGAGTAACACACAAAATGCTGGTGGATCTCAACTGGTCAGACAGTGTCTATGGTCAGAGTAACACACACAAAATGCTGGAGGAACTCAGCAGGTCAGACAGTGTCTATGGACAGAGTAACACACACTACATGCTGGAATAACTCAGCAGGTCAGACAGTGTCTACGGACAGAGTAACACACACAAAATGCTGGAGGAACACAGCAGGTCAGACAGTGTCTATGGTCAGAGTGACACACACAAAATGCTGGAGGAACTCAGCAGGTCAGACAGTGTCTACGGACGGAGTAACACACAAAATGCTGTTGGATCTCAACAGTTAAGACAGTGTCTATGGTCATAGTAACACACACAAAATGCTGGAATAACTCAGCAGGTCAGACAGTGTCTATGGCCAGAGTAACACACACACAATGCTGGAATAACTCAGCAGGTCAGACAGTGTCTACGGACAGAGTAACACACAAAATGCTGGTGGATCTCAACAGGTCAGACAGTGTCTATGGTCAGAGTAACACACACAAAATGCTGGAGGAATTCAGCAGGTCAGACAGTGTCTATGGACAGAGTAACACACACTACATGCTGGAATAACTCAGCAGGTCAGACAGTGTCTACGGACAGAGTAACACACACAAAATGCTGGAGGAACTCAGCAGGTCAGACAGTGTCTATGGTCAGAGTGACACACACAAAATGCTGGAGGAACTCAGCAGGTCAGACAGTGTCTACGGACGGAGTAACACACAAAATGCTGTTGGATCTCAACAGGTAAGACAGTGTCTATGGTCAGAGTAACACACACAAAATGCTGGAATAACTCAGCAGGTCAGACAGTGTCTATGGTCAGATTAACACACACAAAATGCTGGAGGCACTCAGCAGGTGAGACAGTGTCTATGGACAGAGTGACACACGCTACATGCTGGAATAACTCAGCAGGTCAGACAGTGTCTATGGACAGAGTAACACACACAAAATGCTGGAGGAACACAGCAGGTCAGACAGTGTCTATGGTCAGAGTAACACACACAAAATGCTGGAATAACTCAGCATGTCAGACAGTGTCTATGGTCAGAGTAACACACACAAAATGCTGGAATAACTCAGCAGGTCAGACAGTGTCTACGGACAGAGTAACACACAAAATGCTGTTGGATCTCAACAGTTAAGACAGTGTCTATGGTCATAGTAACACACACAAAATGCTGGAATAACTCAGCAGGTCAGACAGTGTCTATGGCCAGAGTAACACACACACAATGCTGGAATAACTCAGCAGGTCAGACAGTGTCTACGGACAGAGTAACACACAAAATGCTGGTGGATCTCAACAGGTCAGACAGTGTCTATGGTCAGAGTAACACACACAAAATGCTGGAGGAATTCAGCAGGTCAGACAGTGTCTATGGACAGAGTAACACACACTACATGCTGGAATAACTCAGCAGGTCAGACAGTGTCTACGGACAGAGTAACACACACAAAATGCTGGAGGAACTCAGCAGGTCAGACAGTGTCTATGGTCAGAGTGACACACACAAAATGCTGGAGGAACTCAGCAGGTCAGACAGTGTCTACGGACGGAGTAACACACAAAATGCTGTTGGATCTCAACAGGTAAGACAGTGTCTATGGTCAGAGTAACACACACAAAATGCTGGAATAACTCAGCAGGTCAGACAGTGTCTATGGTCAGATTAACACACACAAAATGCTGGAGGCACTCAGCAGGTGAGACAGTGTCTATGGACAGAGTGACACACGCTACATGCTGGAATAACTCAGCAGGTCAGACAGTGTCTATGGACAGAGTAACACACACAAAATGCTGGAGGAACACAGCAGGTCAGACAGTGTCTATGGTCAGAGTAACACACACAAAATGCTGGTATAACTCAGCATGTCAGACAGTGTCTATGGTCAGAGTAACACACACAAAATGCTGGAATAACTCAGCAGGTCAGACAGTGTCTACGGTCAGAGTAACACACAAAATGCTGGTGGATCTCAACAGGTCAGACAGTGTCTATGGTCAGAGTAACACACACAATATGCTGGAATAACTCAGCAGGTCAGACAGTGTCTATGGTCAGAGTGACACACACAAAATGCTGGAGGAACTCAGCAGGTCAGACAGTGTCTACGGACGGAGTAACACACAAAATGGTGTTGGATCTCAACAGGTAAGACAGTGTCTATGGTCAGAGTAACACACACAAAATGCTGGAATAACTCAGCAGGTCAGACAGTGTCTATGGTCAGAGTAACACACACAAAATGCTGGAGGCACTCAGCAGGTGAGACAGTGTATATGGACAGAGTAACACACACTACATGCTGGAATAACTCAGCAGGTCAGACAGTGTCTACGGACAGAGTAACACACACAAAATGCTGGAGGAACACAGCAGGTCAGACAGTGTCTATGGTCAGAGTAACACACACAAAATGCTGGAATAACTCAGCAGGTCAGACAGTGTCTATGGTCAGAGTAACACACACAAAATGCTGGAATAACTCAGCAGGTCAGACAGTGTCTATGGTCAGAGTAACACACACACAATGCTGGAATAACTCAGCAGGTCAGACAGTGTCTACGGACAGAGTAACACACAAAATGCTGGTGGATCTCAACAGGTCAGACAGTGTCTATGGTCAGAGTAACACACACAAAATGCTGGAATAACTCAGCAGGTCAGACAGTGTCTATGGTCAGAGTGACACACACAAAATGCGGGAGGAACTCAGCAGGTCAGACAGTGTCTACGGACGGAGTAACACACAAAATGCTGTTGGATCTCAACAGGTAAGACAGTGTCTATGGTCAGAGTAACACACACAAAATGCTGGAATAACTCAGCAGGTCAGACAGTGTCTATGGTCAGAGTAACACACACAAAATGCTGGAGGAACACAGCAGGTCAGACAGTGTCTATGGTCAGAGTAACACACACAAAATGCTGGAATAACTCAGCAGGTCAGACAGTGTCTATGGTCAGAGTAACACACACAAAATGCTGGAATAACTCAGCAGGTCAGAAAGTGTCTATGGTCAGAGTAACACACACACAATGCTGGAATAACTCAGCAGGTCAGACAGTGTCTACGGACAGAGTAACACACAAAATGCTGGTGGGTCTCAACTGGTCAGACAGTGTCTATGGTCAGAGTAACACACACAAAATGCTGGAGGAACTCAGCAGGTCAGACAGTGTCTATGGACAGAGTAACCCACACTACATGCTGGAATAACTCAGCAGGTCAGACAGTGTCTACGGACAGAGTAACACACACAAAATGCTGGAGGAACACAGCAGGTCAGACAGTGTCTATGGTCAGAGTGACACACACAAAATGCTGGAGGAACTCAGCAGGTCAGACAGTGTCTACGGACGGAGTAACACACAAAATGCTGTTGGATCTCAACAGTTAAGACAGTGTCTATGGTCATAGTAACACACACAAAATGCTGGAATAACTCAGCAGGTCAGACAGTGTCTATGGTCAGAGTAACACACACACAATGCTGGAATAACTCAGCAGGTCAGACAGTGTCTACGGACAGAGTAACACACAAAATGCTGGTGGATCTCAACAGGTCAGTCAGTGTCTATGGTCAGAGTAACACACACAAAATGCTGGAGGAACTCAGCAGGTCAGACAGTGTCTATGGACAGAGTAACACACACTACATGCTGGAATAACTCAGCAGGTCAGACAGTGTCTACGGACAGAGTAACACACACAAAATGCTGGAGGAACTCAGCAGGTCAGACAGTGTCTATGGTCAGAGTGACACACACAAAATGCTGGAGGCACTCAGCAGGTGAGACAGTGTATATGGACAGAGTAACACACACTACATGCTGGAATAACTCAGCAGGTCAGACAGTGTCTACGGACAGAGTAACACACACAAAATGCTGGAGGAACACAGCAGGTCAGACAGTGTCTATGGTCAGAGTAACACACACAAAATGCTGGAATAACTCAGCAGGTCAGACAGTGTCTATGGTCAGAGTAACACACACAAAATGCTGGAATAACTCAGCAGGTCAGACAGTGTCTATGGTCAGAGTAACACACACACAATGCTGGAATAACTCAGCAGGTCAGACTGTGTCTACGGACAGAGTAACACACAAAATGCTGGTGGATCTCAACAGGTCAGACAGTGTCTATGGTCAGAGTAACACACACAAAATGCTGGAATAACTCAGCAGGTCAGACAGTGTCTATGGTCAGAGTGACACACACAAAATGCGGGAGGAACTCAGCAGGTCAGACAGTGTCTACGGACGGAGTAACACACAAAATGCTGTTGGATCTCAACAGGTAAGACAGTGTCTATGGTCAGAGTAACACACACAAAATGCTGGAATAACTCAGCAGGTCAGACAGTGTCTATGGTCAGAGTAACACACACAAAATGCTGGAGGAACACAGCAGGTCAGACAGTGTCTATGGTCAGAGTAACACACACAAAATGCTGGAATAACTCAGCAGGTCAGACAGTGTCTATGGTCAGAGTAACACACACAAAATGCTGGAATAACTCAGCAGGTCAGAAAGTGTCTATGGTCAGAGTAACACACACACAATGCTGGAATAACTCAGCAGGTCAGACAGTGTCTACGGACAGAGTAACACACAAAATGCTGGTGGATCTCAACTGGTCAGACAGTGACTATGGTCAGAGTAACACACACAAAATGCTGGAGGAACTCAGCAGGTCAGACAGTGTCTATGGACAGAGTAACCCACACTACATGCTGGAATAACTCAGCAGGTCAGACAGTGTCTACGGACAGAGTAACACACACAAAATGCTGGAGGAACACAGCAGGTCAGACAGTGTCTATGGTCAGAGTGACACACACAAAATGCTGGAGGAACTCAGCAGGTCAGACAGTGTCTACGGACGGAGTAACACACAAAATGCTGTTGGATCTCAACAGTTAAGACAGTGTCTATGGTCATAGTAACACACACAAAATGCTGGAATAACTCAGCAGGTCAGACAGTGTCTATGGTCAGAGTAACACACACACAATGCTGGAATAACTCAGCAGGTCAGACAGTGTCTACGGACAGAGTAACACACAAAATGCTGGTGGATCTCAACAGGTCAGTCAGTGTCTATGGTCAGAGTAACACACACAAAATGCTGGAGGAACTCAGCAGGTCAGACAGTGTCTATGGACAGAGTAACACACACTACATGCTGGAATAACTCAGCAGGTCAGACAGTGTCTACGGACAGAGTAACACACACAAAATGCTGGAGGAACTCAGCAGGTCAGACAGTGTCTATGGTCAGAGTGACACACACAAAATGCTGGAGGAACTCAGCAGGTCAGACAGTGTCTACGGACGGAGTAACACACAAAATGCTGTTGGATCTCAACAGTTAAGACAGTGTCTATGGTCATAGTAACACACACAAAATGCTGGAATAACTCAGCAGGTCAGACAGTGTCTATGGTCAGAGTAACACACACACAATGCTGGAATAACTCAGCAGGTCAGACAGTGTCTACGGACAGAGTAACACACAAAATGCTGGTGGATCTCAACAGGTCAGTCAGTGTCTATGGTCAGAGTAACACACACAAAATGCTGGAGGAACTCAGCAGGTCAGACAGTGTCTATGGACAGAGTAACACACACAAAATGCTGGAGGAACTCAGCAGGTCAGACAGTGTCTATGGTCAGAGTGACACACACAAAATGCTGGAGGAACTCAGCAGGTCAGACAGTGTCTACGGACGGAGTAACACACAAAATGCTGTTGGATCTCAACAGGTAAGACAGTGTCTATGGTCAGAGTAACACACACAAAATGCTGGAATAACTCAGCAGGTCAGACAGTGTCTATGGTCAGATTAACACACACAAAATGCTGGAGGCACTCAGCAGGTGAGACAGTGTCTATGGACAGAGTGACACACGCTACATGCTGGAATAACTCAGCAGGTCAGACAGTGTCTATGGACAGAGTAACACACACAAAATGCTGGAGGAACACAGCAGGTCAGACAGTGTCTATGGTCAGAGTAACACACACAAAATGCTGGAATAACTCAGCAGGTCAGACAGTGTCTATGGTCAGAGTAACACACACAAAATGCTGGAATAACTCAGCAGGTCAGACAGTGTCTACGGACAGAGTAACACACAAAATGCTGGTGGATCTCAACAGGTCAGACAGTGTCTATGGTCAGAGTAACACACACAATATGCTGGAATAACTCAGCAGGTCAGACAGTGTCTATGGTCAGAGTGACACACACAAAATGCTGGAGGAACTCAGCAGGTCAGACAGTGTCTACGGACGGAGTAACACACAAAATGGTGTTGGATCTCAACAGGTAAGACAGTGTCTATGGTCAGAGTAACACACACAAAATGCTGGAATAACTCAGCAGGTCAGACAGTGTCTATGCTCAGAGTAACACACACAAAATGCTGGAGGCACTCAGCAGGTGAGACAGTGTATATGGACAGAGTAACACACACTACATGCTGGAATAACTCAGCAGGTCAGACAGTGTCTACGGACAGAGTAACACACACAAAATGCTGGAGGAACACAGCAGGTCAGACAGTGTCTATGGTCAGAGTAACACACACAAAATGCTGGAATAACTCAGCAGGTCAGACAGTGTCTATGGTCAGAGTAACACACACAAAATGCTGGAATAACTCAGCAGGTCAGACAGTGTCTATGGTCAGAGTAACACACACACAATGCTGGAATAACTCAGCAGGTCAGACAGTGTCTACGGACAGAGTAACACACAAAATGCTGGTGGATCTCAACAGGTCAGACAGTGTCTATGGTCAGAGTAACACACACAAAATGCTGGAGGAACTCAGCAGGTCAGACAGTGTCTATGGACAGAGTAACACACACTACATGCTGGAATAACTCAGCAGGTCAGACAGTGTCTACGGACAGAGTAACACACACAAAATGCTGGAGGAACACAGCAGGTCAGACAGTGTCTATGGTCGGAGTAACACACACAAAATGCTGGAGGAACTCAGCAGGTCAGACAGTGTCTATGGATAGAGTAACACACACAAAATGCTGGAGGAACTCAGCAGCTCAGACAGTGTCTTTGGTCAGAGTAACACACACAAAATGCTGGAGGAACTCAGCAGGTCAGACAGTGTCTATGGACAGAGTAACACACACAAAATGCTGGAGGAACTCAGCAGTTCAGACAGTGTCTATGGACAGAGTAATACTCTCAAAATGCTGGAGGAACTCAGCATGTCAGACAGTGGCTGTGGTCAGAGTAACACAGACAGAATGCTGGAATAACTCAGCAGGTCAGACAGTGTCTACGTACAGAGTAACACACACAAAATGCTGGAGGAACTGTGCAGGTCAGGCAATGTCTACGGATAGAGTAACACACACAAAATGCTGGAATAACTCAGCAGGTCAGACAGTGTCTATGGACGGAGTAAGACACAAAATGCTGGAGGAAGTCAGCAGGTCAGACAGTGTCTATGGACGGAGTAACACACACAGAATGCTGGAGGCACTCAGCAGGTCAGAGAGTGTCTATGGACAGAGTAACACACACTACATGCTGGAATAACTCAGCAGGTCAGTCAGTGTCTACGGACAGAGTAACACACACAAAATGCTGGAGGAACACAGCAGGTCAGACATTGTCTATGGTCAGAGTAACACACACAAAATGCTGGAATAACTCAGCAGGTCAGACAGTGTCTATGGTCAGAGTAACACACACAAAATGCTGGAATAACTCAGCAGGTCAGACAGTGTCTATGGTCAGAGTGACACACACAAAATGCTGGTGGAACTCAGCAGGTCAGACAGTGTCTACGGACGGAGTAACACACAAAATGCTGTTGGATCTCAACAGGAAAGACAGTGTCTATGGTCAGAGTAACACACACAAAATGCTGGAATAACTCAGCAGGTCAGACAGTGTCTATGGTCAGAGTAACACACACAAAATGCTGGAGGCACTCAGCAGGTGAGACAGTGTCTATGGACAGAGTAACACACACTACATGCTGGAATAACTCAGCAGGTCAGACAGTGTCTACGGACAGAGTAACACACACAAAATGCTGGAGGAACACAGCAGGTAAGACAGTGTCTATGGTCAGAGTAACACACACAAAATGCTGGAATAACTCAGCAGGTCAGACAGTGTCTATGGTCAGAGTAACACACACAAAATGCTGGTGGAACTCAGCAGGTCAGACAGTGTCTATGGACAGAGTGACACACGCTACATGCTGGAATAACTCAGCAGGTCAGACAGTGTCTATGGACAGAGTAACACACACAAAATGCTGGAGGAACACAGCAGGTCAGACAGTGTCTATGGTCAGAGTAACACACACAAAATGCTGGAATAACTCAGCAGGTCAGACAGTGTCTATGGTCAGAGTAACACACACAAAATGCTGGAATAACTCAGCAGGTCAGACAGTGTCTACGGACAGAGTAACACACAAAATGCTGGTGGATCTCAACAGGTCAGACAGTGTCTATGGTCAGAGTAACACACACAATATGCTGGAATAACTCAGCAGGTCAGACAGTGTCTACGGACAGAGTAACACACACAAAATGCTGGAATAACTCAGCAGGTCAGACAGTGTCTATGGTCAGAGTAACACACACACAATGCTGGAATAACTCAGCAGGTCAGACAGTGTCTACGGACAGAGTAACACACAAAATGCTGGTGGATCTCAACAGGTCAGACAGTGTCTATGGTCAGAGTAACACACACTACATGCTGGAATAACTCAGCAGGTCAGACAGTGTCTACGGACAGAGTAACACACACAAAATGCTGGAGGAACACAGCAGGTCAGACAGTGTCTATGGACGGAGTAACACACACAAAATGCTGGAGGAACTCAGCAGGTCAGACAGTGTCTATGGATAGAGTAACACACACAAAATGCTGGAGGAACTCAGCAGCTCAGACAGTGTCTTTGGTCAGAGTAACACACACAAAATGCTGGAGGAACTCAGCAGGTCAGACAGTGTCTATGGACAGAGTAACACACACAAAATGCTGGAGGAACTCAGCAGTTCAGACAGTGTCTATGGACAGAGTAATACTCTCAAAATGCTGGAGGAACTCAGCAGGTCAGACAGTGGCTGTGGTCAGAGTAACACAGACAGAATGCTGGAATAACTCAGCAGGTCAGACAGTGTCTACGTACAGAGTAACACACACAAAATGCTGGAGGAACTGTGCAGGTCAGGCAATGTCTACGGATAGAGTAACACACACAAAATGCTGGAATAACTCAGCAGGTCAGACAGTGTCTATGGACGGAGTAAGACACAAAATGCTGGAGGAAGTCAGCAGGTCAGACAGTGTCTATGGACGGAGTAACACACACAGAATGCTGGAGGCACTCAGCAGGTCAGAGAGTGTCTATGGACAGAGTAACACACACTACATGCTGGAATAACTCAGCAGGTCAGTCAGTGTCTACGGACAGAGTAACACACACAAAATGCTGGAGGAACACAGCAGGTCAGACATTGTCTATGGTCAGAGTAACACACACAAAATGCTGGAATAACTCAGCAGGTCAGACAGTGTCTATGGTCAGAGTAACACACACAAAATGCTGGAATAACTCAGCAGGTCAGACAGTGTCTATGGTCAGAGTGACACACACAAAATGCTGGTGGAACTCAGCAGGTCAGACAGTGTCTACGGACGGAGTAACACACAAAATGCTGTTGGATCTCAACAGGTAAGACAGTGTCTATGGTCAGAGTAACACACACAAAATGCTGGAATAACTCAGCAGGTCAGACAGTGTCTATGGTCAGAGTAACACACACAAAATGCTGGAGGCACTCAGCAGGTGAGACAGTGTCTATGGACAGAGTAACACACACTACATGCTGGAATAACTCAGCAGGTCAGACAGTGTCTACGGACAGAGTAACACACACAAAATGCTGGAGGAACACAGCAGGTAAGACAGTGTCTATGGTCAGAGTAACACACACAAAATGCTGGAATAACTCAGCAGGTCAGACAGTGTCTATGGTCAGAGTAACACACACAAAATGCTGGAGGAACTCAGCAGGTCAGACAGTGTCTATGGTCAGAGTAACACACACACAATGCTGGAATAACTCAGCAGGTCAGACAGTGTCTATGGACAGAGTAACACACAAAATGCTGGTGGATCTCAACAGGTCAGACAGTGTCTATGGTCAGAGTAACACACACAAAATGCTGGAATAACTCAGCAGGTCAGACAGTGTCTATGGTCAGAGTAACACATACAAAATGCTGGAGGAACTCAGCAGGTCAGAGAGTGTCTATGGACGGAGTAACACACACCAAATGTTGGAGGAACTCAGCCGGTCAGACAGTGTCTATGGACAGAGTAACACTACAAAATGCTGGAGGAACTCAGCAGGTCAGACAGTGTCTATGGACGGAGAAACACACACAAAATGCTGGAGGAACTCAGCACGTCAGACAGTGTCTATGGTCAGAGTAACACACACAAAATGCTGGAGGAACTCAGCAGGTCAGACAGTGTCAATGGTCAGAGTGACACACACAAAATGCTGGAGGAACTCAGCAGGTCAGATAGTGTCTACGGACGGAGTAACACACAAAATGCTGGTGGATCTCAACAGGTCAGACAGTGTCTATGGTCAGAGTAACACACACAAAATGCTGCAATAACTCAGCAGGTCAGACAGTGTCTATGGTCAGAGTGACACACACAAAATGCTGGTGGAACTCAGCAGGTCAGACAGTGTCTATGGTCAGAGTGACACACACAAAATGCTGGTGGAACTCAGCAGGTCAGACAGTGTCTATGGTCAGAGTAACACACACAAAATGCTGGTGGATCTCAACAGGTCAGACAGTGTCTATGGACAGAGTAACACACACAAAATGCTGGAGGAACTCAGCAGGTCAGACAGTGTCTATGGACAGAGTGACACACACAAAGTGCTGGAGGAACTCAGCAGGTCAGACAGTGTCTATGGTCAGAGTAGCACACACAAAATGCTGGTGGATCTCAACAGGTCAGACAGTGTCTATGGTCAGAGTAACACACACAAAATGCTGGTGGATCTCAACAGGTCAGACAGTGTCTATGGTCAGAGTAGCACACACAAAATGCTGGGGGAACTCAGCAGGTCAGACAGTGTCTACGGACGGAGTAACACACAAAATGCTGGTGGATCTCAACAGGTCAGACAGTGTCTATGGTCAGAGTAACACGCACAAAATGCTGGAGGAACCTAGCAGGTCAGACAGTGTCTATGGTCAGAGTAACACACACACAATGCTGGAATAACTCAGCAGGTCAGACAGTGTCTACGGACGGAGTAACACACAAAATGCTGGTGGATCTCAACAGGTCAGACAGTGTCTATGGTCAGAGTAACACACACAAAATGCTGGAGGAACCTAGCAGGTCAGACAGTGTCTATGGTCAGAGTAACACACACAAAATGCTGGAGGAACTCAGCAGGTCAGACAGTGTCTATGGTCAGAGTGACACACACAAAATGCTGGAGGAACTCAGCAGGTCAGACAGTGTCTATGGTCAGAGTGACACACACAAAATGCTGGAGGAACTCAGCAGGTCAGACAGTGTCTACGGAAAGAGTAACACACAAAATGCTGGTGGATCTCAACAGGTCAGACAGTGTCTATGGTCAGAGTAACACACACAAAATGCTGGAGGAACTCAGCAGGTCAGACAGTGTCTATGGTCAGAGTAACACACACACAATGCTGGAATAACTCAGCAGGTCAGACAGTGTCTACGGAAAGAGTAACACACAAAATGCTGGTGGATCTCAACAGGTCAGACAGTGTCTATGGTCAGAGTAACACACACAAAATGCTGGAGGAACTCAGCAGGTCAGACAGTGTCTACGGACGGAGTAACACACAAAAAGATGGTGGATCTCAACAGGTCAGACAGTGTCTATGGCCAGAGTAACACACACAAAATGCTGGAGGAACTCTGCAGGTCAGACAGTGTCTATGGACGGAGAAACACACACAAAATGCTGGAGGAACTCAGCAGGTCAGACAGTGTCTATTGTCAGAGTAACACACACAAAATTCTGGAGGAACTCAGCAGGTCAGACAGTGTCTATGGACAGAGTAACACACACAAAATGGTGGAGGAACTCAGCATGTCAGACAGTGTCTACGGACAGAGTAACACACACAAAATGCTGGAGGAACTCAGCAGGTCAGACAGTGTCTGTGGTCAGAGTAACACACACAAAATGCTGGAGAAACTAAGCAGGTCAGACAGTGTCTATGAACAGAGTAACACACACAAAATGCTGGAGGAACTCAGCAGGTCAGAGAGTGTCTATGGACGGAGTAACACACACCAAATGTTGGAGGAACTCAGCCGGTCAGACAGTGTCTATGGACAGAGTAACACTACAAAATGCTGGAGGAACTCAGCAGGTCAGACAGTGTCTATGGACGGAGAAACACACACAAAATGCTGGAGGAACTCAGCAGGTCAGACAGTGTCTATGGTCAGAGTAACACACACAAAATGCTGGAGGAACTCAGCAGGTCAGACAGTGTCAATGGACAGAGTGACACACACAAAATGCTTGAGGAACTCAGCAGGTCAGATAGTGTCCACGGACGGAGTAACACACAAAATGCTGGTGGATCTCAACAGGTCAGACAGTGTCTATGGTCAGAGTAACACACACAAAATGCTGCAATAACTCAGCAGGTCAGACATGTCTATGGTCAGAGTGACACACACAAAGTGCTGGAGGAACTCAGCAGGTCAGACAGTGTCTACGGACGGAGTAACACACAAAATGCTGGTGGATCTCAACAGGTCAGACAGTGTCTATGGTCAGAGTAACACACGCAAAATGCTGGTGGATCTCAACAGGTCAGACAGTGTCTATGGTCAGAGTAGCACACACAAAATGCTGGGGGAACTCAGCAGGTCAGACAGTGTCTACGGACGGAGTAACACACAAAATGCTGGTGGATCTCAACAGGTCAGACAGTGTCTATGGTCAGAGTAACACACACAAAATGCTGGAGGAACCTAGCAGGTCAGACAGTGTCTATGGTCAGAGTAACACACACACAATGCTGGAATAACTCAGCAGGTCAGACAGTGTCTACGGACAGAGTAACACACAAAATGCTGGTGGATCTCAACAGGTCAGACAGTGTCTATGGTCAGAGTAACACAAACAAAATGCTGGTGGAACTCAGCAGATCAGACAGTGTCTATGGTCAGAGTAACACACACACAATGCTGGAATAACTCAGCAGGTCAGACAGTGTCTACGGACAGAGTAACACACAAAATGCTGGTGGATCTCAACAGGTCAGACAGTGTCTATGGTCAGAGTAACACACACAAAATGCTGGTATAACTCAGCATGTCAGACAGTGTCTATGGTCAGAGTAACACACACAAAATGCTGGAATAACTCAGCAGGTCAGACAGTGTCTACGGTCAGAGTAACACACAAAATGCTGGTGGATCTCAACAGGTCAGACAGTGTCTATGGTCAGAGTAACACACACAATATGCTGGAATAACTCAGCAGGTCAGACAGTGTCTATGGTCAGAGTGACACACACAAAATGCTGGAGGAACTCAGCAGGTCAGACAGTGTCTACGGACGGAGTAACACACAAAATGGTGTTGGATCTCAACAGGTAAGACAGTGTCTATGGTCAGAGTAACACACACAAAATGCTGGAATAACTCAGCAGGTCAGACAGTGTCTATGGTCAGAGTAACACACACAAAATGCTGGAGGCACTCAGCAGGTGAGACAGTGTATATGGACAGAGTAACACACACTACATGCTGGAATAACTCAGCAGGTCAGACAGTGTCTACGGACAGAGTAACACACACAAAATGCTGGAGGAACACAGCAGGTCAGACAGTGTCTATGGTCAGAGTAACACACACAAAATGCTGGAATAACTCAGCAGGTCAGACAGTGTCTATGGTCAGAGTAACACACACAAAATGCTGGAATAACTCAGCAGGTCAGACAGTGTCTATGGTCAGAGTAACACACACACAATGCTGGAATAACTCAGCAGGTCAGACAGTGTCTACGGACAGAGTAACACACAAAATGCTGGTGGATCTCAACAGGTCAGACAGTGTCTATGGTCAGAGTAACACACACAAAATGCTGGAATAACTCAGCAGGTCAGACAGTGTCTATGGTCAGAGTGACACACACAAAATGCGGGAGGAACTCAGCAGGTCAGACAGTGTCTACGGACGGAGTAACACACAAAATGCTGTTGGATCTCAACAGGTAAGACAGTGTCTATGGTCAGAGTAACACACACAAAATGCTGGAATAACTCAGCAGGTCAGACAGTGTCTATGGTCAGAGTAACACACACAAAATGCTGGAGGAACACAGCAGGTCAGACAGTGTCTATGGTCAGAGTAACACACACAAAATGCTGGAATAACTCAGCAGGTCAGACAGTGTCTATGGTCAGAGTAACACACACAAAATGCTGGAATAACTCAGCAGGTCAGAAAGTGTCTATGGTCAGAGTAACACACACACAATGCTGGAATAACTCAGCAGGTCAGACAGTGTCTACGGACAGAGTAACACACAAAATGCTGGTGGATCTCAACTGGTCAGACAGTGTCTATGGTCAGAGTAACACACACAAAATGCTGGAGGAACTCAGCAGGTCAGACAGTGTCTATGGACAGAGTAACCCACACTACATGCTGGAATAACTCAGCAGGTCAGACAGTGTCTACGGACAGAGTAACACACACAAAATGCTGGAGGAACACAGCAGGTCAGACAGTGTCTATGGTCAGAGTGACACACACAAAATGCTGGAGGAACTCAGCAGGTCAGACAGTGTCTACGGACGGAGTAACACACAAAATGCTGTTGGATCTCAACAGTTAAGACAGTGTCTATGGTCATAGTAACACACACAAAATGCTGGAATAACTCAGCAGGTCAGACAGTGTCTATGGTCAGAGTAACACACACACAATGCTGGAATAACTCAGCAGGTCAGACAGTGTCTACGGACAGAGTAACACACAAAATGCTGGTGGATCTCAACAGGTCAGTCAGTGTCTATGGTCAGAGTAACACACACAAAATGCTGGAGGAACTCAGCAGGTCAGACAGTGTCTATGGACAGAGTAACACACACTACATGCTGGAATAACTCAGCAGGTCAGACAGTGTCTACGGACAGAGTAACACACACAAAATGCTGGAGGAACTCAGCAGGTCAGACAGTGTCTATGGTCAGAGTGACACACACAAAATGCTGGAGGCACTCAGCAGGTGAGACAGTGTATATGGACAGAGTAACACACACTACATGCTGGAATAACTCAGCAGGTCAGACAGTGTCTACGGACAGAGTAACACACACAAAATGCTGGAGGAACACAGCAGGTCAGACAGTGTCTATGGTCAGAGTAACACACACACAATGCTGGAATAACTCAGCAGGTCAGACAGTCTCTACGGACAGAGTAACACACAAAATGCTGGTGGATCTCAACAGGTCAGACAGTGTCTATGGTCAGAGTAACACACACAAAATGCTGGAATAACTCAGCAGGTCAGACAGTGTCTATGGTCAGAGTGACACACACAAAATGCGGGAGGAACTCAGCAGGTCAGACAGTGTCTACGGACGGAGTAACACACAAAATGCTGTTGGATCTCAACAGGTAAGACAGTGTCTATGGTCAGAGTAACACACACAAAATGCTGGAATAACTCAGCAGGTCAGACAGTGTCTATGGTCAGAGTAACACACACAAAATGCTGGAGGAACACAGCAGGTCAGACAGTGTCTATGGTCAGAGTAACACACACAAAATGCTGGAATAACTCAGCAGGTCAGACAGTGTCTATGGTCAGAGTAACACACACAAAATGCTGGAATAACTCAGCAGGTCAGAAAGTGTCTATGGTCAGAGTAACACACACACAATGCTGGAATAACTCAGCAGGTCAGACAGTGTCTACGGACAGAGTAACACACAAAATGCTGGTGGATCTCAACTGGTCAGACAGTGTCTATGGTCAGAGTAACACACACAAAATGCTGGAGGAACTCAGCAGGTCAGACAGTGTCTATGGACAGAGTAACCCACACTACATGCTGGAATAACTCAGCAGGTCAGACAGTGTCTACGGACAGAGTAACACACACAAAATGCTGGAGGAACACAGCAGGTCAGACAGTGTCTATGGTCAGAGTGACACACACAAAATGCTGGAGGAACTCAGCAGGTCAGACAGTGTCTACGGACGGAGTAACACACAAAATGCTGTTGGATCTCAACAGTTAAGACAGTGTCTATGGTCATAGTAACACACACAAAATGCTGGAATAACTCAGCAGGTCAGACAGTGTCTATGGTCAGAGTAACACACACACAATGCTGGAATAACTCAGCAGGTCAGACAGTGTCTACGGACAGAGTAACACACAAAATGCTGGTGGATCTCAACAGGTCAGTCAGTGTCTATGGTCAGAGTAACACACACAAAATGCTGGAGGAACTCAGCAGGTCAGACAGTGTCTATGGACAGAGTAACACACACTACATGCTGGAATAACTCAGCAGGTCAGACAGTGTCTACGGACAGAGTAACACACACAAAATGCTGGAGGAACTCAGCAGGTCAGACAGTGTCTATGGTCAGAGTGACACACACAAAATGCTGGAGGAACTCAGCAGGTCAGACAGTGTCTACGGACGGAGTAACACACAAAATGCTGTTGGATCTCAACAGTTAAGACAGTGTCTATGGTCATAGTAACACACACAAAATGCTGGAATAACTCAGCAGGTCAGACAGTGTCTATGGTCAGAGTAACACACACACAATGCTGGAATAACTCAGCAGGTCAGACAGTGTCTACGGACAGAGTAACACACAAAATGCTGGTGGATCTCAACAGGTCAGTCAGTGTCTATGGTCAGAGTAACACACACAAAATGCTGGAGGAACTCAGCAGGTCAGACAGTGTCTATGGACAGAGTAACACACACTACATGCTGGAATAACTCAGCAGGTCAGACAGTGTCTACGGACAGAGTAACACACACAAAATGCTGGAGGAACTCAGCAGGTCAGACAGTGTCTATGGTCAGAGTGACACACACAAAATGCTGGAGGAACTCAGCAGGTCAGACAGTGTCTACGGACGGAGTAACACACAAAATGCTGTTGGATCTCAACAGGTAAGACAGTGTCTATGGTCAGAGTAACACACACAAAATGCTGGAATAACTCAGCAGGTCAGACAGTGTCTATGGTCAGATTAACACACACAAAATGCTGGAGGCACTCAGCAGGTGAGACAGTGTCTATGGACAGAGTGACACACGCTACATGCTGGAATAACTCAGCAGGTCAGACAGTGTCTATGGACAGAGTAACACACACAAAATGCTGGAGGAACACAGCAGGTCAGACAGTGTCTATGGTCAGAGTAACACACACAAAATGCTGGAATAACTCAGCAGGTCAGACAGTGTCTATGGTCAGAGTAACACACACAAAATGCTGGAATAACTCAGCAGGTCAGACAGTGTCTACGGACAGAGTAACACACAAAATGCTGGTGGATCTCAACAGGTCAGACAGTGTCTATGGTCAGAGTAACACACACAATATGCTGGAATAACTCAGCAGGTCAGACAGTGTCTATGGTCAGAGTGACACACACAAAATGCTGGAGGAACTCAGCAGGTCAGACAGTGTCTACGGACGGAGTAACACACAAAATGGTGTTGGATCTCAACAGGTAAGACAGTGTCTATGGTCAGAGTAACACACACAAAATGCTGGAATAACTCAGCAGGTCAGACAGTGTCTATGCTCAGAGTAACACACACAAAATGCTGGAGGCACTCAGCAGGTGAGACAGTGTATATGGACAGAGTAACACACACTACATGCTGGAATAACTCAGCAGGTCAGACAGTGTCTACGGACAGAGTAACACACACAAAATGCTGGAGGAACACAGCAGGTCAGACAGTGTCTATGGTCAGAGTAACACACACAAAATGCTGGAATAACTCAGCAGGTCAGACAGAGTCTATGGTCAGAGTAACACACACAAAATGCTGGAATAACTCAGCAGGTCAGACAGTGTCTATGGTCAGAGTAACACACACACAATGCTGGAATAACTCAGCAGGTCAGACAGTGTCTACGGACAGAGTAACACACAAAATGCTGGTGGATCTCAACAGGTCAGACAGTGTCTATGGTCAGAGTAACACACACAAAATGCTGGAGGAACTCAGCAGGTCAGACAGTGTCTATGGACAGAGTAACACACACTACATGCTGGAATAACTCAGCAGGTCAGACAGTGTCTACGGACAGAGTAACACACACAAAATGCTGGAGGAACACAGCAGGTCAGACAGTGTCTATGGTCGGAGTAACACACACAAAATGCTGGAGGAACTCAGCAGGTCAGACAGTGTCTATGGATAGAGTAACACACACAAAATGCTGGAGGAACTCAGCAGCTCAGACAGTGTCTTTGGTCAGAGTAACACACACAAAATGCTGGAGGAACTCAGCAGGTCAGACAGTGTCTATGGACAGAGTAACACACACAAAATGCTGGAGGAACTCAGCAGTTCAGACAGTGTCTATGGACAGAGTAATACTCTCAAAATGCTGGAGGAACTCAGCATGTCAGACAGTGGCTGTGGTCAGAGTAACACAGACAGAATGCTGGAATAACTCAGCAGGTCAGACAGTGTCTACGTACAGAGTAACACACACAAAATGCTGGAGGAACTGTGCAGGTCAGGCAATGTCTACGGATAGAGTAACACACACAAAATGCTGGAATAACTCAGCAGGTCAGACAGTGTCTATGGACGGAGTAAGACACAAAATGCTGGAGGAAGTCAGCAGGTCAGACAGTGTCTATGGACGGAGTAACACACACAGAATGCTGGAGGCACTCAGCAGGTCAGAGAGTGTCTATGGACAGAGTAACACACACTACATGCTGGAATAACTCAGCAGGTCAGTCAGTGTCTACGGACAGAGTAACACACACAAAATGCTGGAGGAACACAGCAGGTCAGACATTGTCTATGGTCAGAGTAACACACACAAAATGCTGGAATAACTCAGCAGGTCAGACAGTGTCTATGGTCAGAGTAACACACACAAAATGCTGGAATAACTCAGCAGGTCAGACAGTGTCTATGGTCAGAGTGACACACACAAAATGCTGGTGGAACTCAGCAGGTCAGACAGTGTCTACGGACGGAGTAACACACAAAATGCTGTTGGATCTCAACAGGTAAGACAGTGTCTATGGTCAGAGTAACACACACAAAATGCTGGAATAACTCAGCAGGTCAGACAGTGTCTATGGTCAGAGTAACACACACAAAATGCTGGAGGCACTCAGCAGGTGAGACAGTGTCTATGGACAGAGTAACACACACTACATGCTGGAATAACTCAGCAGGTCAGACAGTGTCTACGGACAGAGTAACACACACAAAATGCTGGAGGAACACAGCAGGTAAGACAGTGTCTATGGTCAGAGTAACACACACAAAATGCTGGAATAACTCAGCAGGTCAGACAGTGTCTATGGTCAGAGTAACACACACAAAATGCTGGTGGAACTCAGCAGGTCAGACAGTGTCTATGGACAGAGTGACACACGCTACATGCTGGAATAACTCAGCAGGTCAGACAGTGTCTATGGACAGAGTAACACACACAAAATGCTGGAGGAACACAGCAGGTCAGACAGTGTCTATGGTCAGAGTAACACACACAAAATGCTGGAATAACTCAGCAGGTCAGACAGTGTCTATGGTCAGAGTAACACACACAAAATGCTGGAATAACTCAGCAGGTCAGACAGTGTCTACGGACAGAGTAACACACAAAATGCTGGTGGATCTCAACAGGTCAGACAGTGTCTATGGTCAGAGTAACACACACAATATGCTGGAATAACTCAGCAGGTCAGACAGTGTCTACGGACAGAGTAACACACACAAAATGCTGGAATAACTCAGCAGGTCAGACAGTGTCTATGGTCAGAGTAACACACACACAATGCTGGAATAACTCAGCAGGTCAGACAGTGTCTACGGACAGAGTAACACACAAAATGCTGGTGGATCTCAACAGGTCAGACAGTGTCTATGGTCAGAGTAACACACACTACATGCTGGAATAACTCAGCAGGTCAGACAGTGTCTACGGACAGAGTAACACACACAAAATGCTGGAGGAACACAGCAGGTCAGACAGTGTCTATGGTCGGAGTAACACACACAAAATGCTGGAGGAACTCAGCAGGTCAGACAGTGTCTATGGATAGAGTAACACACACAAAATGCTGGAGGAACTCAGCAGCTCAGACAGTGTCTTTGGTCAGAGTAACACACACAAAATGCTGGTGGAACTCAGCAGGTCAGACAGTGTCTATGGACAGAGTAACACACACAAAATGCTGGAGGAACTCAGCAGTTCAGACAGTGTCTATGGACAGAGTAATACTCTCAAAATGCTGGAGGAACTCAGCAGGTCAGACAGTGGCTGTGGTCAGAGTAACACAGACAGAATGCTGGAATAACTCAGCAGGTCAGACAGTGTCTACGTACAGAGTAACACACACAAAATGCTGGAGGAACTGTGCAGGTCAGGCAATGTCTACGGATAGAGTAACACACACAAAATGCTGGAATAACTCAGCAGGTCAGACAGTGTCTATGGACGGAGTAAGACACAAAATGCTGGAGGAAGTCAGCAGGTCAGACAGTGTCTATGGACGGAGTAACACACACAGAATGCTGGAGGCACTCAGCAGGTCAGAGAGTGTCTATGGACAGAGTAACACACACTACATGCTGGAATAACTCAGCAGGTCAGTCAGTGTCTACGGACAGAGTAACACACACAAAATGCTGGAGGAACACAGCAGGTCAGACATTGTCTATGGTCAGAGTAACACACACAAAATGCTGGAATAACTCAGCAGGTCAGACAGTGTCTATGGTCAGAGTAACACACACAAAATGCTGGAATAACTCAGCAGGTCAGACAGTGTCTATGGTCAGAGTGACACACACAAAATGCTGGTGGAACTCAGCAGGTCAGACAGTGTCTACGGACGGAGTAACACACAAAATGCTGTTGGATCTCAACAGGTAAGACAGTGTCTATGGTCAGAGTAACACACACAAAATGCTGGAATAACTCAGCAGGTCAGACAGTGTCTATGGTCAGAGTAACACACACAAAATGCTGGAGGCACTCAGCAGGTGAGACAGTGTCTATGGACAGAGTAACACACACTACATGCTGGAATAACTCAGCAGGTCAGACAGTGTCTACGGACAGAGTAACACACACAAAATGCTGGAGGAACACAGCAGGTAAGACAGTGTCTATGGTCAGAGTAACACACACAAAATGCTGGAATAACTCAGCAGGTCAGACAGTGTCTATGGTCAGAGTAACACACACAAAATGCTGGAGGAACTCAGCAGGTCAGACAGTGTCTATGGTCAGAGTAACACACACACAATGCTGGAATAACTCAGCAGGTCAGACAGTGTCTATGGACAGAGTAACACACAAAATGCTGGTGGATCTCAACAGGTCAGACAGTGTCTATGGTCAGAGTAACACACACAAAATGCTGGAATAACTCAGCAGGTCAGACAGTGTCTATGGTCAGAGTAACACATACAAAATGCTGGAGGAACTCAGCAGGTCAGAGAGTGTCTATGGACGGAGTAACACACACCAAATGTTGGAGGAACTCAGCCGGTCAGACAGTGTCTATGGACAGAGTAACACTACAAAATGCTGGAGGAACTCAGCAGGTCAGACAGTGTCTATGGACGGAGAAACACACACAAAATGCTGGAGGAACTCAGCACGTCAGACAGTGTCTATGGTCAGAGTAACACACACAAAATGCTGGAGGAACTCAGCAGGTCAGACAGTGTCAATGGTCAGAGTGACACACACAAAATGCTGGAGGAACTCAGCAGGTCAGATAGTGTCTACGGACGGAGTAACACACAAAATGCTGGTGGATCTCAACAGGTCAGACAGTGTCTATGGTCAGAGTAACACACACAAAATGCTGCAATAACTCAGCAGGTCAGACATGTCTATGGTCAGAGTGACACACACAAAGTGCTGGAGGAACTCAGCAGGTCAGACAGTGTCTACGGACGGAGTAACACACAAAATGCTGGTGGATCTCAACAGGTCAGACAGTGTCTATGGTCAGAGTAACACACACAAAATGCTGGTGGATCTCAACAGGTCAGACAGTGTCTATGGTCAGAGTAGCACACACAAAATGCTGGGGGAACTCAGCAGGTCAGACAGTGTCTACGGACGGAGTAACACACAAAATGCTGGTGGATCTCAACAGGTCAGACAGTGTCTATGGTCAGAGTAACACACACAAAATGCTGGAGGAACCTAGCAGGTCAGACAGTGTCTATGGTCAGAGTAACACACACACAATGCTGGAATAACTCAGCAGGTCAGACAGTGTCTACGGACAGAGTAACACACAAAATGCTGGTGGATCTCAACAGGTCAGACAGTGTCTATGGTCAGAGTAACACAAACAAAATGCTGGTGGAACTCAGCAGATCAGACAGTGTCTATGGTCAGAGTAACACACACACAATGCTGGAATAACTCAGCAGGTCAGACAGTGTCTACGGACAGAGTAACACACAAAATGCTGGTGGATCTCAACAGGTCAGACAGTGTCTATGGTCAGAGTAACACACACAAAATGCTGGTATAACTCAGCATGTCAGACAGTGTCTATGGTCAGAGTAACACACACAAAATGCTGGAATAACTCAGCAGGTCAGACAGTGTCTACGGTCAGAGTAACACACAAAATGCTGGTGGATCTCAACAGGTCAGACAGTGTCTATGGTCAGAGTAACACACACAATATGCTGGAATAACTCAGCAGGTCAGACAGTGTCTATGGTCAGAGTGACACACACAAAATGCTGGAGGAACTCAGCAGGTCAGACAGTGTCTACGGACGGAGTAACACACAAAATGGTGTTGGATCTCAACAGGTAAGACAGTGTCTATGGTCAGAGTAACACACACAAAATGCTGGAATAACTCAGCAGGTCAGACAGTGTCTATGGTCAGAGTAACACACACAAAATGCTGGAGGCACTCAGCAGGTGAGACAGTGTATATGGACAGAGTAACACACACTACATGCTGGAATAACTCAGCAGGTCAGACAGTGTCTACGGACAGAGTAACACACACAAAATGCTGGAGGAACACAGCAGGTCAGACAGTGTCTATGGTCAGAGTAACACACACAAAATGCTGGAATAACTCAGCAGGTCAGACAGTGTCTATGGTCAGAGTAACACACACAAAATGCTGGAATAACTCAGCAGGTCAGACAGTGTCTATGGTCAGAGTAACACACACACAATGCTGGAATAACTCAGCAGGTCAGACAGTGTCTACGGACAGAGTAACACACAAAATGCTGGTGGATCTCAACAGGTCAGACAGTGTCTATGGTCAGAGTAACACACACAAAATGCTGGAATAACTCAGCAGGTCAGACAGTGTCTATGGTCAGAGTGACACACACAAAATGCGGGAGGAACTCAGCAGGTCAGACAGTGTCTACGGACGGAGTAACACACAAAATGCTGTTGGATCTCAACAGGTAAGACAGTGTCTATGGTCAGAGTAACACACACAAAATGCTGGAATAACTCAGCAGGTCAGACAGTGTCTATGGTCAGAGTAACACACACAAAATGCTGGAGGAACACAGCAGGTCAGACAGTGTCTATGGTCAGAGTAACACACACAAAATGCTGGAATAACTCAGCAGGTCAGACAGTGTCTATGGTCAGAGTAACACACACAAAATGCTGGAATAACTCAGCAGGTCAGAAAGTGTCTATGGTCAGAGTAACACACACACAATGCTGGAATAACTCAGCAGGTCAGACAGTGTCTACGGACAGAGTAACACACAAAATGCTGGTGGATCTCAACTGGTCAGACAGTGTCTATGGTCAGAGTAACACACACAAAATGCTGGAGGAACTCAGCAGGTCAGACAGTGTCTATGGACAGAGTAACCCACACTACATGCTGGAATAACTCAGCAGGTCAGACAGTGTCTACGGACAGAGTAACACACACAAAATGCTGGAGGAACACAGCAGGTCAGACAGTGTCTATGGTCAGAGTGACACACACAAAATGCTGGAGGAACTCAGCAGGTCAGACAGTGTCTACGGACGGAGTAACACACAAAATGCTGTTGGATCTCAACAGTTAAGACAGTGTCTATGGTCATAGTAACACACACAAAATGCTGGAATAACTCAGCAGGTCAGACAGTGTCTATGGTCAGAGTAACACACACACAATGCTGGAATAACTCAGCAGGTCAGACAGTGTCTACGGACAGAGTAACACACAAAATGCTGGTGGATCTCAACAGGTCAGTCAGTGTCTATGGTCAGAGTAACACACACAAAATGCTGGAGGAACTCAGCAGGTCAGACAGTGTCTATGGACAGAGTAACACACACTACATGCTGGAATAACTCAGCAGGTCAGACAGTGTCTACGGACAGAGTAACACACACAAAATGCTGGAGGAACTCAGCAGGTCAGACAGTGTCTATGGTCAGAGTGACACACACAAAATGCTGGAGGCACTCAGCAGGTGAGACAGTGTATATGGACAGAGTAACACACACTACATGCTGGAATAACTCAGCAGGTCAGACAGTGTCTACGGACAGAGTAACACACACAAAATGCTGGAGGAACACAGCAGGTCAGACAGTGTCTATGGTCAGAGTAACACACACACAATGCTGGAATAACTCAGCAGGTCAGACAGTCTCTACGGACAGAGTAACACACAAAATGCTGGTGGATCTCAACAGGTCAGACAGTGTCTATGGTCAGAGTAACACACACAAAATGCTGGAATAACTCAGCAGGTCAGACAGTGTCTATGGTCAGAGTGACACACACAAAATGCGGGAGGAACTCAGCAGGTCAGACAGTGTCTACGGACGGAGTAACACACAAAATGCTGTTGGATCTCAACAGGTAAGACAGTGTCTATGGTCAGAGTAACACACACAAAATGCTGGAATAACTCAGCAGGTCAGACAGTGTCTATGGTCAGAGTAACACACACAAAATGCTGGAGGAACACAGCAGGTCAGACAGTGTCTATGGTCAGAGTAACACACACAAAATGCTGGAATAACTCAGCAGGTCAGACAGTGTCTATGGTCAGAGTAACACACACAAAATGCTGGAATAACTCAGCAGGTCAGAAAGTGTCTATGGTCAGAGTAACACACACACAATGCTGGAATAACTCAGCAGGTCAGACAGTGTCTACGGACAGAGTAACACACAAAATGCTGGTGGATCTCAACTGGTCAGACAGTGTCTATGGTCAGAGTAACACACACAAAATGCTGGAGGAACTCAGCAGGTCAGACAGTGTCTATGGACAGAGTAACCCACACTACATGCTGGAATAACTCAGCAGGTCAGACAGTGTCTACGGACAGAGTAACACACACAAAATGCTGGAGGAACACAGCAGGTCAGACAGTGTCTATGGTCAGAGTGACACACACAAAATGCTGGAGGAACTCAGCAGGTCAGACAGTGTCTACGGACGGAGTAACACACAAAATGCTGTTGGATCTCAACAGTTAAGACAGTGTCTATGGTCATAGTAACACACACAAAATGCTGGAATAACTCAGCAGGTCAGACAGTGTCTATGGTCAGAGTAACACACACACAATGCTGGAATAACTCAGCAGGTCAGACAGTGTCTACGGACAGAGTAACACACAAAATGCTGGTGGATCTCAACAGGTCAGTCAGTGTCTATGGTCAGAGTAACACACACAAAATGCTGGAGGAACTCAGCAGGTCAGACAGTGTCTATGGACAGAGTAACACACACTACATGCTGGAATAACTCAGCAGGTCAGACAGTGTCTACGGACAGAGTAACACACACAAAATGCTGGAGGAACTCAGCAGGTCAGACAGTGTCTATGGTCAGAGTGACACACACAAAATGCTGGAGGAACTCAGCAGGTCAGACAGTGTCTACGGACGGAGTAACACACAAAATGCTGTTGGATCTCAACAGTTAAGACAGTGTCTATGGTCATAGTAACACACACAAAATGCTGGAATAACTCAGCAGGTCAGACAGTGTCTATGGTCAGAGTAACACACACACAATGCTGGAATAACTCAGCAGGTCAGACAGTGTCTACGGACAGAGTAACACACAAAATGCTGGTGGATCTCAACAGGTCAGTCAGTGTCTATGGTCAGAGTAACACACACAAAATGCTGGAGGAACTCAGCAGGTCAGACAGTGTCTATGGACAGAGTAACACACACTACATGCTGGAATAACTCAGCAGGTCAGACAGTGTCTACGGACAGAGTAACACACACAAAATGCTGGAGGAACTCAGCAGGTCAGACAGTGTCTATGGTCAGAGTGACACACACAAAATGCTGGAGGAACTCAGCAGGTCAGACAGTGTCTACGGACGGAGTAACACACAAAATGCTGTTGGATCTCAACAGGTAAGACAGTGTCTATGGTCAGAGTAACACACACAAAATGCTGGAATAACTCAGCAGGTCAGACAGTGTCTATGGTCAGATTAACACACACAAAATGCTGGAGGCACTCAGCAGGTGAGACAGTGTCTATGGACAGAGTGACACACGCTACATGCTGGAATAACTCAGCAGGTCAGACAGTGTCTATGGACAGAGTAACACACACAAAATGCTGGAGGAACACAGCAGGTCAGACAGTGTCTATGGTCAGAGTAACACACACAAAATGCTGGAATAACTCAGCAGGTCAGACAGTGTCTATGGTCAGAGTAACACACACAAAATGCTGGAATAACTCAGCAGGTCAGACAGTGTCTACGGACAGAGTAACACACAAAATGCTGGTGGATCTCAACAGGTCAGACAGTGTCTATGGTCAGAGTAACACACACAATATGCTGGAATAACTCAGCAGGTCAGACAGTGTCTATGGTCAGAGTGACACACACAAAATGCTGGAGGAACTCAGCAGGTCAGACAGTGTCTACGGACGGAGTAACACACAAAATGGTGTTGGATCTCAACAGGTAAGACAGTGTCTATGGTCAGAGTAACACACACAAAATGCTGGAATAACTCAGCAGGTCAGACAGTGTCTATGCTCAGAGTAACACACACAAAATGCTGGAGGCACTCAGCAGGTGAGACAGTGTATATGGACAGAGTAACACACACTACATGCTGGAATAACTCAGCAGGTCAGACAGTGTCTACGGACAGAGTAACACACACAAAATGCTGGAGGAACACAGCAGGTCAGACAGTGTCTATGGTCAGAGTAACACACACAAAATGCTGGAATAACTCAGCAGGTCAGACAGAGTCTATGGTCAGAGTAACACACACAAAATGCTGGAATAACTCAGCAGGTCAGACAGTGTCTATGGTCAGAGTAACACACACACAATGCTGGAATAACTCAGCAGGTCAGACAGTGTCTACGGACAGAGTAACACACAAAATGCTGGTGGATCTCAACAGGTCAGACAGTGTCTATGGTCAGAGTAACACACACAAAATGCTGGAGGAACTCAGCAGGTCAGACAGTGTCTATGGACAGAGTAACACACACTACATGCTGGAATAACTCAGCAGGTCAGACAGTGTCTACGGACAGAGTAACACACACAAAATGCTGGAGGAACACAGCAGGTCAGACAGTGTCTATGGTCGGAGTAACACACACAAAATGCTGGAGGAACTCAGCAGGTCAGACAGTGTCTATGGATAGAGTAACACACACAAAATGCTGGAGGAACTCAGCAGCTCAGACAGTGTCTTTGGTCAGAGTAACACACACAAAATGCTGGAGGAACTCAGCAGGTCAGACAGTGTCTATGGACAGAGTAACACACACAAAATGCTGGAGGAACTCAGCAGTTCAGACAGTGTCTATGGACAGAGTAATACTCTCAAAATGCTGGAGGAACTCAGCATGTCAGACAGTGGCTGTGGTCAGAGTAACACAGACAGAATGCTGGAATAACTCAGCAGGTCAGACAGTGTCTACGTACAGAGTAACACACACAAAATGCTGGAGGAACTGTGCAGGTCAGGCAATGTCTACGGATAGAGTAACACACACAAAATGCTGGAATAACTCAGCAGGTCAGACAGTGTCTATGGACGGAGTAAGACACAAAATGCTGGAGGAAGTCAGCAGGTCAGACAGTGTCTATGGACGGAGTAACACACACAGAATGCTGGAGGCACTCAGCAGGTCAGAGAGTGTCTATGGACAGAGTAACACACACTACATGCTGGAATAACTCAGCAGGTCAGTCAGTGTCTACGGACAGAGTAACACACACAAAATGCTGGAGGAACACAGCAGGTCAGACATTGTCTATGGTCAGAGTAACACACACAAAATGCTGGAATAACTCAGCAGGTCAGACAGTGTCTATGGTCAGAGTAACACACACAAAATGCTGGAATAACTCAGCAGGTCAGACAGTGTCTATGGTCAGAGTGACACACACAAAATGCTGGTGGAACTCAGCAGGTCAGACAGTGTCTACGGACGGAGTAACACACAAAATGCTGTTGGATCTCAACAGGTAAGACAGTGTCTATGGTCAGAGTAACACACACAAAATGCTGGAATAACTCAGCAGGTCAGACAGTGTCTATGGTCAGAGTAACACACACAAAATGCTGGAGGCACTCAGCAGGTGAGACAGTGTCTATGGACAGAGTAACACACACTACATGCTGGAATAACTCAGCAGGTCAGACAGTGTCTACGGACAGAGTAACACACACAAAATGCTGGAGGAACACAGCAGGTAAGACAGTGTCTATGGTCAGAGTAACACACACAAAATGCTGGAATAACTCAGCAGGTCAGACAGTGTCTATGGTCAGAGTAACACACACAAAATGCTGGTGGAACTCAGCAGGTCAGACAGTGTCTATGGACAGAGTGACACACGCTACATGCTGGAATAACTCAGCAGGTCAGACAGTGTCTATGGACAGAGTAACACACACAAAATGCTGGAGGAACACAGCAGGTCAGACAGTGTCTATGGTCAGAGTAACACACACAAAATGCTGGAATAACTCAGCAGGTCAGACAGTGTCTATGGTCAGAGTAACACACACAAAATGCTGGAATAACTCAGCAGGTCAGACAGTGTCTACGGACAGAGTAACACACAAAATGCTGGTGGATCTCAACAGGTCAGACAGTGTCTATGGTCAGAGTAACACACACAATATGCTGGAATAACTCAGCAGGTCAGACAGTGTCTACGGACAGAGTAACACACACAAAATGCTGGAATAACTCAGCAGGTCAGACAGTGTCTATGGTCAGAGTAACACACACACAATGCTGGAATAACTCAGCAGGTCAGACAGTGTCTACGGACAGAGTAACACACAAAATGCTGGTGGATCTCAACAGGTCAGACAGTGTCTATGGTCAGAGTAACACACACTACATGCTGGAATAACTCAGCAGGTCAGACAGTGTCTACGGACAGAGTAACACACACAAAATGCTGGAGGAACACAGCAGGTCAGACAGTGTCTATGGTCGGAGTAACACACACAAAATGCTGGAGGAACTCAGCAGGTCAGACAGTGTCTATGGATAGAGTAACACACACAAAATGCTGGAGGAACTCAGCAGCTCAGACAGTGTCTTTGGTCAGAGTAACACACACAAAATGCTGGTGGAACTCAGCAGGTCAGACAGTGTCTATGGACAGAGTAACACACACAAAATGCTGGAGGAACTCAGCAGTTCAGACAGTGTCTATGGACAGAGTAATACTCTCAAAATGCTGGAGGAACTCAGCAGGTCAGACAGTGGCTGTGGTCAGAGTAACAAAGACAGAATGCTGGAATAACTCAGCAGGTCAGACAGTGTCTACGTACAGAGTAACACACACAAAATGCTGGAGGAACTGTGCAGGTCAGGCAATGTCTACGGATAGAGTAACACACACAAAATGCTGGAATAACTCAGCAGGTCAGACAGTGTCTATGGACGGAGTAAGACACAAAATGCTGGAGGAAGTCAGCAGGTCAGACAGTGTCTATGGACGGAGTAACACACACAGAATGCTGGAGGCACTCAGCAGGTCAGAGAGTGTCTATGGACAGAGTAACACACACTACATGCTGGAATAACTCAGCAGGTCAGTCAGTGTCTACGGACAGAGTAACACACACAAAATGCTGGAGGAACACAGCAGGTCAGACATTGTCTATGGTCAGAGTAACACACACAAAATGCTGGAATAACTCAGCAGGTCAGACAGTGTCTATGGTCAGAGTAACACACACAAAATGCTGGAATAACTCAGCAGGTCAGACAGTGTCTATGGTCAGAGTGACACACACAAAATGCTGGTGGAACTCAGCAGGTCAGACAGTGTCTACGGACGGAGTAACACACAAAATGCTGTTGGATCTCAACAGGTAAGACAGTGTCTATGGTCAGAGTAACACACACAAAATGCTGGAATAACTCAGCAGGTCAGACAGTGTCTATGGTCAGAGTAACACACACAAAATGCTGGAGGCACTCAGCAGGTGAGACAGTGTCTATGGACAGAGTAACACACACTACATGCTGGAATAACTCAGCAGGTCAGACAGTGTCTACGGACAGAGTAACACACACAAAATGCTGGAGGAACACAGCAGGTAAGACAGTGTCTATGGTCAGAGTAACACACACAAAATGCTGGAATAACTCAGCAGGTCAGACAGTGTCTATGGTCAGAGTAACACACACAAAATGCTGGAGGAACTCAGCAGGTCAGACAGTGTCTATGGTCAGAGTAACACACACACAATGCTGGAATAACTCAGCAGGTCAGACAGTGTCTATGGACAGAGTAACACACAAAATGCTGGTGGATCTCAACAGGTCAGACAGTGTCTATGGTCAGAGTAACACACACAAAATGCTGGAATAACTCAGCAGGTCAGACAGTGTCTATGGTCAGAGTAACACATACAAAATGCTGGAGGAACTCAGCAGGTCAGAGAGTGTCTATGGACGGAGTAACACACACCAAATGTTGGAGGAACTCAGCCGGTCAGACAGTGTCTATGGACAGAGTAACACTACAAAATGCTGGAGGAACTCAGCAGGTCAGACAGTGTCTATGGACGGAGAAACACACACAAAATGCTGGAGGAACTCAGCACGTCAGACAGTGTCTATGGTCAGAGTAACACACACAAAATGCTGGAGGAACTCAGCAGGTCAGACAGTGTCAATGGTCAGAGTGACACACACAAAATGCTGGAGGAACTCAGCAGGTCAGATAGTGTCTACGGACGGAGTAACACACAAAATGCTGGTGGATCTCAACAGGTCAGACAGTGTCTATGGTCAGAGTAACACACACAAAATGCTGGTGGATCTCAACAGGTCAGACAGTGTCTATGGTCAGAGTAGCACACACAAAATGCTGGGGGAACTCAGCAGGTCAGACAGTGTCTACGGACGGAGTAACACACAAAATGCTGGTGGATCTCAACAGGTCAGACAGTGTCTATGGTCAGAGTAACACACACAAAATGCTGGAGGAAACTAGCAGGTCAGACAGTGTCTATGGTCAGAGTAACACACACACAATGCTGGAATAACTCAGCAGGTCAGACAGTGTCTACGGACGGAGTAACACACAAAATGCTGGTGGATCTCAACAGGTCAGACAGTGTCTATGGTCAGAGTAACACACACAAAATGCTGGAGGAACCTAGCAGGTCAGACAGTGTCTATGGTCAGAGTAACACACACAAAATGCTGGAGGAACTCAGCAGGTCAGACAGTGTCTATGGTCAGAGTGACACACACAAAATGCTGGAGGAACTCAGCAGGTCAGACAGTGTCTATGGTCAGAGTAACACAGACAAAATGCTGGAGGAACTCAGCAGGTCAGACAGTGTCTACGGAAAGAGTAACACACAAAATGCCGGTGGATCTCAACAGGTCAGACAGTGTCTATGGTCAGAGTAACACACACAAAATGCTGGAGGAACTCAGCAGGTCAGACAGTGTCTACGGAAAGAGTAACACACAAAATGCTGGTGGATCTCAACAGGTCAGACAGTGTCTATGGTCAGAGTAACACACACAAAATGCTGGAGGAACTCAGCAGGTCAGACAGTGTCTATGGTCAGAGTAACACACACACAATGCTGGAATAACTCAGCAGGTCAGACAGTGTCTACGGAAAGAGTAACACACAAAATGCTGGTGGATCTCAACAGGTCAGACAGTGTCTATGGTCAGAGTAACACACACAAAATGCTGGAGGAACTCAGCAGGTCAGACAGTGTCTACGGACGGAGTAACACACAAAAAGATGGTGGATCTCAACAGGTCAGACAGTGTCTATGGCCAGAGTAACACACACAAAATGCTGGAGGAACTCTGCAGGTCAGACAGTGTCTATGGACGGAGAAACACACACAAAATGCTGGAGGAACTCAGCAGGTCAGACAGTGTCTATTGTCAGAGTAACACACACAAAATTCTGGAGGAACTCAGCAGGTCAGACAGTGTCTATGGACAGAGTAACACACACAAAATGGTGGAGGAACTCAGCATGTCAGACAGTGTCTACGGACAGAGTAACACACACAAAATGCTGGAGGAACTCAGCAGGTCAGACAGTGTCTGTGGTCAGAGTAACACACACAAAATGCTGGAGAAACTAAGCAGGTCAGACAGTGTCTATGAACAGAGTAACACACACAAAATGCTGGAGGAACTCAGCAGGTCAGAGAGTGTCTATGGACGGAGTAACACACACCAAATGTTGGAGGAACTCAGCCGGTCAGACAGTGTCTATGGACAGAGTAACACTACAAAATGCTGGAGGAACTCAGCAGGTCAGACAGTGTCTATGGACGGAGAATCACACACAAAATGCTGGAGGAACTCAGCAGGTCAGACAGTGTCTATGGTCAGAGTAACACACACAAAATGCTGGAGGAACTCAGCAGGTCAGACAGTGTCAATGGACAGAGTGACACACACAAAATGCTTGAGGAACTCAGCAGGTCAGATAGTGTCCACGGACGGAGTAACACACAAAATGCTGGTGGATCTCAACAGGTCAGACAGTGTCTATGGTCAGAGTAACACACACAAAATGCTGCAATAACTCAGCAGGTCAGACATGTCTATGGTCAGAGTGACACACACAAAGTGCTGGAGGAACTCAGCAGGTCAGACAGTGTCTACGGACGGAGTAACACACAAAATGCTGGTGGATCTCAACAGGTCAGACAGTGTCTATGGTCAGAGTAACACACGCAAAATGCTGGTGGATCTCAACAGGTCAGACAGTGTCTATGGTCAGAGTAGCACACACAAAATGCTGGGGGAACTCAGCAGGTCAGACAGTGTCTACGGACGGAGTAACACACAAAATGCTGGTGGATCTCAACAGGTCAGACAGTGTCTATGGTCAGAGTAACACACACAAAATGCTGGAGGAACCTAGCAGGTCAGACAGTGTCTATGGTCAGAGTAACACACACACAATGCTGGAATAACTCAGCAGGTCAGACAGTGTCTACGGACAGAGTAACACACAAAATGCTGGTGGATCTCAACAGGTCAGACAGTGTCTATGGTCAGAGTAACACAAACAAAATGCTGGTGGAACTCAGCAGATCAGACAGTGTCTATGGTCAGAGTAACACACACACAATGCTGGAATAACTCAGCAGGTCAGACAGTGTCTACGGACAGAGTAACACACAAAATGCTGGTGGATCTCAACAGGTCAGACAGTGTCTATGGTCAGAGTAACACACACAAAATGCTGGAGGAACTCAGCAGGTCAGACAGTGTCTATGGTCAGAGTAACACACACAAAATGCTGGAATATCTCAGCAGGTTAGACAGTGTCTATGGTCAGAGTAACACACACAAAATGCTGGAGGAACTCAGCTGGTCAGACAGTGTCTATGGTCAGAGTGACACTCACAAAATGCTGGAGGAACTCAGCAGGTCAGTCAGTGTCTACAGATGGAGTAACACACAAAATGCTGGTGGATCTCAACCGGTCAGACAGTGTCTATGGTCAGAGTAACACACACAAAATGCTGGAGGAACTCAGCAGGTCAGACAGTGTCTATGGTCAGAGTAACACACACACAATGCTGGAATAACTCAGCAGGTCAGACAGTGTCTACGGAAAGAGTAACACACAAAATGCTGGTGGATCTCAACAGGTCAGACAGTGTCTATGGTCAGAGTAACACACACAAAATGCTGGAGGAACTCAGCAGGTCAGACAGTGTCTACGGACGGAGTAACACACAAAAAGATGGTGGATCTCAACAGGTCAGACAGTGTCTATGGCCAGAGTAACACACACAAAATGCTGGAGGAACTCAGCAGGTCAGACAGTGTCTATGGACGGAGAAACACACACAAAATGCTGGAGGAACTCAGCAGGTCAGACAGTGTCTATTGTCAGAGTAACACACACAAAATTCTGGAGGAACTCAGCAGGTCAGACAGTGTCTATGGACAGAGTAACACACACAAAATGGTGGAGGAACTCAGCATGTCAGACAGTGTCTACGGACAGAGTAACACACACAAAATGCTGGAGGAACTCAGCAGGTCAGACAGTGTCTGTGGTCAGAGTAACACACACAAAATGCTGGAGAAACTAAGCAGGTCAGACAGTGTCTATGAACAGAGTAACACACACAAAATGCTGGAGGAACTCAGCAGGTCAGAGAGTGTCTATGGACGGAGTAACACACACCAAATGTTGGAGGAACTCAGCCGGTCAGACAGTGTCTATGGACAGAGTAACACTACAAAATGCTGGAGGAACTCAGCAGGTCAGACAGTGTCTATGGACGGAGAAACACACACAAAATGCTGGAGGAACTCAGCAGGTCAGACAGTGTCTATGGTCAGAGTAACACACACAAAATGCTGGAGGAACTCAGCAGGTCAGACAGTGTCAATGGACAGAGTGACACACACAAAATGCTTGAGGAACTCAGCAGGTCAGATAGTGTCCACGGACGGAGTAACACGCAAAATGCTGGTGGATCTCAACAGGTCAGACAGTGTCTATGGTCAGAGTAACACACACAAAATGCTGCAATAACTCAGCAGGTCAGACATGTCTATGGTCAGAGTGACACACACAAAGTGCTGGAGGAACTCAGCAGGTCAGACAGTGTCTACGGACGGAGTAACACACAAAATGCTGGTGGATCTCAACAGGTCAGACAGTGTCTATGGTCAGAGTAACACACGCAAAATGCTGGTGGATCTCAACAGGTCAGACAGTGTCTATGGTCAGAGTAGCACACACAAAATGCTGGGGGAACTCAGCAGGTCAGACAGTGTCTACGGACGGAGTAACACACAAAATGCTGGTGGATCTCAACAGGTCAGACAGTGTCTATGGTCAGAGTAACACACACAAAATGCTGGAGGAACCTAGCAGGTCAGACAGTGTCTATGGTCAGAGTAACACACACACAATGCTGGAATAACTCAGCAGGTCAGACAGTGTCTACGGACAGAGTAACACACAAAATGCTGGTGGATCTCAACAGGTCAGACAGTGTCTATGGTCAGAGTAACACAAACAAAATGCTGGTGGAACTCAGCAGATCAGACAGTGTCTATGGTCAGAGTAACACACACACAATGCTGGAATAACTCAGCAGGTCAGACAGTGTCTACGGACAGAGTAACACACAAAATGCTGGTGGATCTCAACAGGTCAGACAGTGTCTATGGTCAGAGTAACACACACAAAATGCTGGAGGAACTCAGCAGGTCAGACAGTGTCTATGGTCAGAGTAACACACACAAAATGCTGGAATATCTCAGCAGGTTAGACAGTGTCTATGGTCAGAGTAACACACACAAAATGCTGGAGGAACTCAGCTGGTCAGACAGTGTCTATGGTCAGAGTGACACTCACAAAATGCTGGAGGAACTCAGCAGGTCAGTCAGTGTCTACAGATGGAGTAACACACAAAATGCTGGTGGATCTCAACCGGTCAGACAGTGTCTATGGTCAGAGTAACACACACAAAATGCTGGAGGAACTCAGCAGGTCAGACAGTGTCTATGGTCAGAGTAACACACACACAATGCTGGAATATCTCAGCAGGTCAGACAGTGTCTACGGACAGAGTAACACACAAATTGCTGGTGGATCTCAACAGGTCAGACAGTTTCTATGGTCAGAGTAACACACACAGAATGCTGGAGGAACTCAGCAGGTCAGACAGTGTCTATGGTCAGAGTAACACACACACAATGCTGGAATAACTCAGCAGGTCAGACAGTGTGTACGGACAGAGTAACACACAAAATGCTGGTGGATCTCAACAGGTCAGACAGTGTCTATGGTCAGAGTAACACACACACAATGCTGGAATAACTCAGCAGGTCAGACAGTGTGTACGGACAGAGTAACACACAAAATGCTGGTGGATCTCAACAGGTTAGACAGTGTCTATGGTCAGAGTAACACACACAAAATGGTGGAGTAACTCAGCAGCTCAGACAGTGTCTATGGTCAGGGCAACACACACAAAATGCTGGAGGAAATCAGCAGGTCAGACAGTGTCTATGGACAGAGTAACACACACAAAATGCTGGAGGAACTCAGCAGGTCAGACAGTGTCTATGGACAGAGTAACACTCACAAAATGCTGGAGGAACTCAGCAGGTCAGACATTGTCTCTGGTCAGAGTAACACAGACAAAATGCTGGAGGAACTCAGCAGGTCAGACAGTGTCAATGGTCAGAGTGACACACACAAAATGCTGGAGGAACTCAGCAGGTCAGATAGTGTCTACGGACGGAGTAACACACAAAATGCTGGTGGATCTCAACAGGTCAGACAGTGTCTATGGTCAGAGTGACACACACAAAGTGCTGGAGGAACTCAGCAGGTCAGACAGTGTCTACGGACGGAGTAACACACAAAATGCTGGTGGATCTCAACAGGTCAGACAGTGTCTATGGTCAGAGTAACACACACAAAATGCTGGAGGAACTCAGCAGGTCAGACAGTGTCTATGGTCAGAGTAACACACACACAATGCTGGAATAACTCAGCAGGTCAGACAGTGTCTACGGACAGAGTAACACACAAAATGCTGGTGGATCTCAACAGGTCAGACAGTGTCTATGGTCAGAGTAGCACACACAAAATGCTGGGGACCTCAGCAGGTCAGACAGTGTCTACGGACGGAGTAACACACAAAATGCTGGTGGATCTCAACAGGTCAGACAGTGTCTATGGTCAGAGTAACACCCACAAAATGCTGGAGGAACCTAGCAGGTCAGACAGTGTCTATGGTCAGAGTAACACACACACAATGCTGGAATAACTCAGCAGGTCAGACAGTGTCTACGGACAGAGTAACACACAAAATGCTGGTGGATCTCAACAGGTCAGACAATGTCTATGGTCAGAGTAACACAAACAAAATGCTGGAGGAACTCAGCAGATCAGACAGTGTCTATGGTCAGAGTAACACACACACAATGCTGGAATAACTCAGCAGGTCAGACAGTGTCTACGGACAGAGTAACACACAAAATGCTGGTGGATCTCAACAGGTCAGACAGTGTCTATGGTCAGAGTAACACACACAAAATGCTGGAGGAACTCAGCAGGTCAGACAGTGTCTATGGTCAGAGTAACACACACACAATGCTGGAATAACTCAGCAGGTCAGAGAGTGTCTACGGACAGAGTAACACACAAAATGCTGGTGGATCTCAACAGGTCAGACAGTGTCTATGATCAGAGTAACACACACAAAATGCTGGAGGAACTCAGCAGGTCAGACAGTGTCTATGGTCAGAGTAACACACACAAAATGCTGGAGTAACTCAGCTGGTCAGACAGTGTCTATGGTCAGAGTGACACTCACAAAATGCTGGAGGAACTCAGCAGGTCAGTCAGTGTCTACAGACGGAGTAACACACAAAATGCTGGTGGATCTCAACCGGTCAGACAGTGTCTATGGTCAGAGTAACACACACAAAATGCTGGAGGAACTCAGCAGGTCAGACAGTGTCTATGGTCAGAGTAACACACACACAATGCTGGAATATCTCAGCAGGTCAGACAGTGTCTATGGTCAGAGTAACACACACACAATGCTGGAATAACTCAGCAGGTCAGACAGTGTGTACGGACAGAGTAACACACAAAATGCTGGAGGAACTCAGCAGGTTAGACAGTGTCTATGGACAGAGTAACACACACAAAATGCTGGAGGAACTCAACAGATCAGACAGTGTCTATGGTCAGAGTAACACACACACAATGCTGGAATAACTCAGCAGGTCAGACAGTGTCTACGGACAGAGTAACACACAAAATGCTGGTGGATCTCAACAGGTCAGACAGTGTCTATGGTCAGAGTAACACACACAAAATGCTGTAGGAACTCAGCAGGTCAGACAGTGTCTATGGTCAGAGTAACACACACACAATGCTGGAATAACTCAGCAGGTCAGACAGTGTCTACGGACAGAGTAACACACAAAATGCTGGTGGATCTCAACAGGTCAGACAGTGTCTATGGTCAGAGTAACACACACAAAATGCTGGAGGAACTCAGCACCTCAGACAGTGTCTATGGTCAGAGTAACACACACAAAATGCTGGAGTAACTCAGCTGGTCAGACAGTGTCTATGGTCAGAGTGACACTCACAAAATGCTGGAGGAACTCAGCAGTTCAGTCAGTGTCTACAGACGGAGTAACACACAAAATGCTGGTGGATCTCAACCGGTCAGACAGTGTCTATGGTCAGAGTAACACACACAAAATGCTGGAGGAACTCAGCAGGTCAGACAGTGTCTATGGTCAGAGTAACACACACACAATGCTGGAATATCTCAGCAGGTCAGACAGTGTCTATGGTCAGAGTAACACACACACAATGCTGGAATAACTCAGCAGGTCAGACAGTGTGTACGGACAGAGTAACACACAAAATGCTGGAGGAACTCAGCAGGTTAGACAGTGTCTATGGACAGAGTAACACACACAAAATGCTGGAGGAACTCAGCAGGTCAGACAGTGTCTATGGACAGAGTAACACTCACAAAATGCTGGAGGAACTCAGCAGGTCAGACATTGTCTCTGGTCAGAGTAACACAGACAAAATGCTGGAGGAACTCAGCAGGTCAGACAGTGTCTATGGACAGAGTAACACACACAAAATGCAGGAGGAACTCAGCAGGTCAGACAGTGTCTAAGGACAGAGTAACACACACAAAATGCTGGGGGAACTCAGCAGGTCAGACAATGTCTATGGACGGAGTAACTCACACAAAATGCTGGAGGAACTCAGCAGGTTAGAGAGTGTGTACGGACAAGGTAACACACAAAATGCTGGGGGAACTCAGCAGGTCAGACACTGTCTATGGTCAGAGTAACGCACACAAAATGTTGGAGGAACTCAGCAGGTCAGACAGTGTCTATGGACAGAGTAACACACACAAAATGCTGGAGGAACTCAGCAGGTCAGACAGTGTCTACGGACAGAGTAACACACAGAAAATGCTGGAGGAACCTAGCAGGTCAGACAGTGTCTACGGACAGAGTAACACACACAAAATGCTGGAGGAACTCAGCAGGTCAGACAGTGTCTGTGGTCAGAGTGACACACACAAAATGCTGGAGGAACTCAGCAGGTCAGACAGTGTCTATGGTCAGAGTAACACACACAAAATGCTGGAGGAACTCAGCAGGTCAGACAGTGTCTATGGACAGAGTAACACATACAAAATGCTGGAGGAACTCAGCAGGTCAGACAGTGTCTATGGACAGAGTAACACATACAAAATGCTGGTGGAACTCAGCAGGTCAGACAGTGTCTATGGACGGAGTAACACACACAAAATGCTGGAGGAACTCAGCAGGTCAGACAGTGTTTATGGACGGAGTAACACACACAAAATGCTGGAGGAACTCAGCAGGTTAGACAGTGTCTACGGACAAGGTAACACACAAAATGCTGGAGGAACTCAGCAGGTCAGACAGTGGCTGTGGTCAGAGTAACACAGACAGAATGCTGGAGGAACTCAGCAGGTCAGACAGTGTCTACGGACAGAGTACACACACAAAATGCTGGAGGAACTCAGCAGGTCAGACAGTGTCTATGGACGGAGTAACACACACAAAATGCTGGAGAAACTCAGCAGGTCAGACAGTGTCTATGAACAGAGTAACACCCACAAAATGCTGGAGGAACTCAGCAGGTCAGACAGTGTCTATGGACGGAGTAACACACACAAAATGCCGGAGGAACTCAGCAGGTCAGACAGTGTCTATGGACAGAGTAACACTACAAAATGCTGGAGGAACTCAGCAGGTCAGACAGTGTCTATGGTCAGAGTAACACACACACAATGCTGGAATAACTCAGCAGGTCAGTCAGTGTCTACGGACAGAGTAACACACAAAATGCTGGTGGATCTCAACAGGTCAGACAGTGTCTATGGTCAGAGTAACACACACAAAATGCTGGAGGAACTCAGCAGGTGAGACAGTGTCTACGGACGGAGTAACACACAAAATGCTGGTGGATCTCAACAGGTCAGACAGTGTCTACGGTCAGAGTAACACACACAAAATGCTGGAGGAACTCAGCAGGTCAGACAGTGTCTATGATTAGAGTAACACACACAGAATGCTGGAATAACTCAGCAGTTCAGATAGTGTCTACGGACAGAGTAACACACAAAATGCTGGTGGATCTCAACAGGTCAGACAGTGTCTATGGTCAGAGTAAAACACACAAAATGCTGGAGGAACTCAGCAGGTCAGACTGTGTCTATGGTCAGAGTAACACACACACAATGCTGGAATAACTTAGCAGGTCAGACAGTGTCTACGGACAGAGTAACACACAAAATGCTGGCGGATTTCAAACGGGCAGACAGTGTCTATGGTCAGAGTAACACACACAAAATGCTGGAGGAACTCAGCAGGTCAGACAGTGTCTATGGTCAGAGAAACACACACAAATGCTGGAATAACTCAGCAGGTCAGACAGTGTCTATGGTCAGAGTAACACACACAAAATGCTGGAGGAACTCAGCTGGTCAGACAGTGTCTATGGTCAGAGTGGTACACACAAAATGCTGGAGGAACTCAGCAGGTCAGTCAGTGTCTACGGACGGAGTAACACACAAAATGCTGGTGGATCTCAACAGGTCAGACAGTGTCTATTGTCAGAGTAACACACACAAAATGCTGGAGTAACTCAGCAGGTCAGACAGTGTCTATGGTCAGAGTAACACACACACAAAGCTGGAATATCTCAGCAGGTAAGACAGTGTCTACGGACAGAGTAACACACAAAATGCTGGTGGATCTCAACAGGTCAGACAGTTTCTATGGTCAGAGTAACACCCACAAAATGCTGGAGGAACTCAGCAGGTCAGACAGTGTCTATGGACGGAGTAACACACACAAAATGCCGGAGGAACTCAGCAGGTCAGACAGTGTCTATGGACTGAGTAACACTACAAAATGCTGGAGGAACTCAGCAGGTCAGACAGTGTCTATGGTCAGAGTAACACACACACAATGCTGGAATAACTCAGCAGGTCAGACAGTGTCTACGGACAGAGTAACACACAAAATGCTGGTGGATCTCAACAGGTCAGACTGTGTCTATGGTCAGAGTAACACACACAAAATGCTGGAGGAACTCAGCAGGTGAGACAGTGTCTACGGACGGAGTAACACACAAAATGCTGGTGGATCTCAACAGGTCAGACAGTGTCTACGGTCAGAGTAACACACACAAAATGCTGGAGGAACTCAGCAGGTCAGACAGTGTCTATGATTAGAGTAACACACACACAATGCTGGAATAACTCAGCAGGTCAGACAGTGTCTACGGACAGAGTAACACACAAAATGCTGGTGGATCTCAACAGGTCAGACAGTGTCTATGGTCAGAGTAACACACACAAAATGCTGGAGGAACTCAGCAGGTCAGACTGTGTCTATGGTCAGAGTAACACACACACAATGCTGGAATAACTTAGAAGGTCAGACAGTGTCTACTGACAGAGTAACACACAAAATGCTGGTGGATTTCAAACGGGCAGACAGTGTCTATGGTCAGAGTAACACACACAAAATGCTGGAGGAACTCAGCAGGTCAGACAGTGTCTATGGTCAGAGAAACACACACAAATGCTGGAATAACTCAGCAGGTCAGACAGTGTCTATGGTCAGAGTAACACACACAAAATGCTGGAGGAACTCAGCTGGTCAGACAGTGTCTATGGTCAGAGTGGTACACACAAAATGCTGGAGGAACTCAGCAGGTCAGTCAGTGTCTACGGACGGAGTAACACACAAAATGCTGGTGGATCTCAACAGGTCAGACAGTGTCTATTGTCAGAGTAACACACACAAAATGCTGGAGTAACTCAGCAGGTCAGACAGTGTCTATGGTCAGAGTAACACACACACAAAGCTGGAATATCTCAGCAGGTAAGACAGTGTCTACGGACAGAGTAACACACAAAATGCTGGTGGATCTCAACAGGTCAGACAGTTTCTATGGTCAGAGTAACACACACAAAATGCTGGAGGAACTCAGCAGGTCAGAGAGTGTCTATGGACGGAGTAACACACACCGAATGTTGGAGGAACTCAGCAGGTCAGACAGTGTCTATGGACAGAGTAACACTACAAAATGCTGGAGGAACTCAGCAGGTCAGACAGTGTCTATGGACGGAGAAACACACACAAAATGCTGGAGGAACTCAGCAGGTCAGACAGTGTCTATGGTCAGAGTAACACACACAAAATGCTGGAGGAACTCAGCAGGTCAGACAGTGTCTATGAACAGAGTAACACACACAATATGCTGGAGGAACTCAGCAGGTCAGAGAGTGTCTATGGACGGAGTAACACACACCGAATGTTGGAGGAACTCAGCAGGTCAGACAGTGTCTATGGACAGAGTAACACTACAAAATGCTGGAGGAACTCAGCAGGTCAGACATTGTCTATGGACGGAGAAACACACACAAAATGCTGGAGGAACTCAGCAGGTCAGACAGTGTCTATGGTCAGAGTAACACACACAAAATGCTGGAGGAACTCAGCAGGTCAGACAGTGTCTATGGTCAGAGTGACACACACAAAATGCTGGAGGAACTCAGCAGGTCAGACAGTGTCTACGGACGGAGTAACACACAAAATGCTGGTGGATCTCAACAGGTCAGACAGTGTCTATGGTCAGAGTAACACACACAAAATGCTGCAATAACTCAGCAGGTCAGACATGTCTATGGTCAGAGTAACACACACAAAATGCTGGAGGAACTCAGCAGGTCAGACAGTGTCTATGGTCAGAGTGACACACACAAAATGCTGGAGGAACTCAGCAGGTCAGACAGTGTCTACGGACGGAGTAACACACAAAATGCTGGTGGATCTCAACAGGTCAGACAGTGTCTATGGTCAGAAGTAACACACACAAAATGCTGGAGGAACTCAGCAGGTCAGACAGTGTCTATGGTCAGAGTAACACACACACAATGCTGGAATAACTCAGCAGGTCAGACAGTGTCTACGGAAAGAGTAACACACAAAATGCTGGTGGATCTCAACAGGTCAGACAGTGTCTATGGTCAGAGTAACACACACAAAATGCTGGAGGAACTCAGCAGGTCAGACAGTGTCTACGGACGGAGTAACACACAAAAAGCTGGTGGATCTCAACAGGTCAGACAGTGTCTATGGTCAGAGTAACACACACAAAATGCTGGAGGAACTCAGCAGGTCAGACAGTGTCTATGGACGGAGAAACACACACAAAATGCTGGAGGAACTCAGCAGGTCAGACAGGGTCTATGGACAGAGTAACACACACAAAATGCTGGAGGAACTCAGCAGGTCAGACAGTGTCTATGGACAGAGTAACACACAAAAAATGCAGGAATAACTCAGCAGGTCAGACAGTGTCTACGGACGGAGTAACACACAAAATGCTGGTAGATCTCAACAGGTCAGACAGTGTCTATTGTCAGCGTAACACACACAAAATTCTGGAGGAACTCAGCAGGTCAGACAGTGTCTATGGACAGAGTAACACACACAAAATGCTGGAGGAACTCAGCATGTCAGACAGTGTCTACGGACAGAGTAACACACACAAAATGCTGGAGGAACTCAGCAGGTCAGACAGTGTCTGTGGTCAGTGTAACACACACAAAATGCTGGAGGAACTCAGCAGGTCAGACATTGTCTATGGACGGAGTAACACACAAAAAAATGCTGGAGAAACTAAGCAGGTCAGACAGTGTCTATGAACAGAGTAACACACACAAAATGCTGGAGGAACTCAGCAGGTCAGAGAGTGTCTATGGACGGAGTAACACACACCAAATGTTGGAGGAACTCAGCCGGTCAGACAGTGTCTATGGACAGAGTAACACTACAAAATGCTGGAGGAACTCAGCAGGTCAGACAGTGTCTATGGACGGAGAAACACACACAAAATTCTGGAGGAACTCAGCAGGTCAGACAGTGTCTATGGTCAGAGTAACACACACAAAATGCTGGAGGAACTCAGCAGGTCAGACAGTGTCAATGGTCAGAGTGACACACACAAAATGCTGGAGGAACTCAGCAGGTCATATAGTGTCTACGGACGGAGTAACACACAAAATGCTGGTGGATCTCAACAGGTCAGACAGTGTCTATGGTCAGAGTAACACACACAAAATGCTGCAATAACTCAGCAGGTCAGACATGTCTATGGTCAGAGTGACACACACAAAGTGCTGGAGGAATTCAGCAGGTCAGACAGTGTCTACGGACGGAGTAACACACAAAATGCTGGTGGATCTCAACAGGTCAGACAGTGTCTATGGTCAGAGTAACACACACAAAATGCTGGTGGATCTCAACAGGTCAGACAGTGTCTATGGTCAGAGTAGCACACACAAAATGCTGGGGGAACTCAGCAGGTCAGACAGTGTCTACGGACGGAGTAACACACAAAATGCTGGTGGATCTCAACAGGTCAGACAGTGTCTATGGTCAGAGTAACACACACAAAATGCTGGAGGAACCTAGCAGGTCAGACAGTGTCTATGGTCAGAGTAACACACACACAATGCTGGAATAACTCAGCAGGTCAGACAGTGTCTACGGACAGAGTAACACACAAAATGCTGGTGGATCTCAACAGGTCAGACAGTGTCTATGGTCAGAGTAACACAAACAAAATGCTGGTGGAACTCAGCAGATCAGACAGTGTCTATGGTCAGAGTAACACACACACAATGCTGGAATAACTCAGCAGGTCAGACAGTGTCTACGGACAGAGTAACACACAAAATGCTGGTGGATCTCAACAGGTCAGACAGTGTCTATGGTCAGAGTAACACACACACAATGCTGGAATAACTCAGCAGGTCAGACAGTGTCTATGGACGGAGTAACACACACCAAATGTTGGAGGAACTCAGCAGGTCAGACAGTGTCTATGGACGGAGTAAGACACAAAATGCTGGAGGAAGTCAGCAGGTCAGACAGTGTCTATGGACGGAGTAACACACACAGAATGCTGGAGGCACTCAGCAGGTCAGAGAGTGTCTATGGACAGAGTAACACACACTACATGCTGGAATAACTCAGCAGGTCAGTCAGTGTCTACGGACAGAGTAACACACACAAAATGCTGGAGGAACACAGCAGGTCAGACATTGTCTATGGTCAGAGTAACACACACAAAATGCTGGAATAACTCAGCAGGTCAGACAGTGTCTATGGTCAGAGTAACACACACAAAATGCTGGAATAACTCAGCAGGTCAGACAGTGTCTATGGTCAGAGTGACACACACAAAATGCTGGTGGAACGCAGCAGGTCAGACAGTGTCTACGGACGGAGTAACACACAAAATGCTGTTGGATCTCAACAGGTAAGACAGTGTCTATGGTCAGAGTAACACACACAAAATGCTGGAATAACTCAGCAGGTCAGACAGTGTCTATGGTCAGAGTAACACACACAAAATGCTGGAGGCACTCAGCAGGTGAGACAGTGTCTATGGACAGAGTAACACACACTACATGCTGGAATAACTCAGCAGGTCAGACAGTGTCTACGGACAGAGTAACACACACAAAATGCTGGAGGAACACAGCAGGTAAGACAGTGTCTATGGTCAGAGTAACACACACAAAATGCTGGAATAACTCAGCAGGTCAGACAGTGTCTATGGTCAGAGTAACACACACAAAATGCTGGAGGAACTCAGCAGGTCAGACAGTGTCTATGGTCAGAGTAACACACACACAATGCTGGAATAACTCAGCAGGTCAGACAGTGTCTATGGACAGAGTAACACACAAAATGCTGGTGGATCTCAACAGGTCAGACAGTGTCTATGGTCAGAGTAACACACACAAAATGCTGGAATAACTCAGCAGGTCAGACAGTGTCTATGGTCAGAGTAACACATACAAAATGCTGGAGGAACTCAGCAGGTCAGAGAGTGTCTATGGACGGAGTAACACACACCAAATGTTGGAGGAACTCAGCCGGTCAGACAGTGTCTATGGACAGAGTAACACTACAAAATGCTGGAGGAACTCAGCAGGTCAGACAGTGTCTATGGACGGAGAAACACACACAAAATGCTGGAGGAACTCAGCAGGTCAGACAGTGTCTATGGTCAGAGTAACACACACAAAATGCTGGAGGAACTCAGCAGGTCAGACAGTGTCAATGGTCAGAGTGACACACACAAAATGCTGGAGGAACTCAGCAGGTCAGATAGTGTCTACGGACGGAGTAACACACAAAATGCTGGTGGATCTCAACAGGTCAGACAGTGTCTATGGTCAGAGTAACACACACAAAATGCTGCAATAACTCAGCAGGTCAGACAGTGTCTATGGTCAGAGTGACACACACAAAGTGCTGGAGGAACTCAGCAGGTCAGACAGTGTCTATGGTCAGAGTAACACACACAAAATGCTGGTGGATCTCAACAGGTCAGACAGTGTCTATGGTCAGAGTAGCACACACAAAATGCTGGGAGAACTCAGCAGGACAGACAGTGTCTACGGACGGAGTAACACACAAAATGCTGGTGGATCTCAACAGGTCAGACAGTGTCTATGGTCAGAGTAACACACACAATATGCTGGAGGAACTCAGCAGGTCAGACAGTGTCTATGGACAGAGTAACACACACAAAATGCTGGAGGAACCTAGCAGGTCAGACAGTGTCTATGGTCAGAGTAACACACACACAATGCTGGAATAACTCAGCAGGTCAGACAGTGTCTACGGACGGAGTAACACACAAAATGCTGGTGGATCTCAACAGGTCAGACAGTGTCTATGGTCAGAGTAACACACACAAAATGCTGGAGGAACCTAGCAGGTCAGACAGTGTCTAGGGTCAGAGTAACACACACAAAATGCTGGAGGAACTCAGCAGGTCAGACAGTGTCTATGGTCAGAGTGACACACACAAAATGCTGGAGGAACTCAGCAGGTCAGACAGTGTCTATGGTCAGAGTGACACACACAAAATGCTGGAGGAACTCAGCAGGTCAGACAGTGTCTACGGAAAGAGTAACACACAAAATGCTGGTGGATCTCAACAGGTCAGACAGTGTCTATGGTCAGAGTAACACACACAAAATGCTGGAGGAACTCAGCAGGTCAGACAGTGTCTATGGTCAGAGTAACACACACACAATGCTGGAATAACTCAGCAGGTCAGACAGTGTCTACGGAAAGAGTAACACACAAAATGCTGGTGGATCTCAACAGGTCAGACAGTGTCTATGGCCAGAGTAACACACACAAAATGCTGGAGGAACTCAGCAGGTCAGACAGTGTCTATGGACGGAGAAACACACACAAAATGCTGGAGGAACTCAGCAGGTCAGACAGTGTCTATTGTCAGAGTAACACACACAAAATTCTGGAGGAACTCAGCAGGTCAGACAGTGTCTATGGACAGAGTAACACACACAAAATGGTGGAGGAACTCAGCATGTCAGACAGTGTCTACGGACAGAGTAACACACACAAAATGCTGGAGGAACTCAGCAGGTCAGACAGTGTCTGTGGTCAGAGTAACACACACAAAATGCTGGAGAAACTAAGCAGGTCAGACAGTGTCTATGAACAGAGTAACACACACAAAATGCTGGAGGAACTCAGCAGGTCAGAGAGTGTCTATGGACGGAGTAACACACACCAAATGTTGGAGGAACTCAGCCGGTCAGACAGTGTCTATGGACAGAGTAACACTACAAAATGCTGGAGGAACTCAGCAGGTCAGACAGTGTCAATGGACAGAGTGACACACACAAAATGCTTGAGGAACTCAGCAGGTCAGATAGTGTCCACGGACGGAGTAACACACAAAATGCTGGTGGATCTCAACAGGTCAGACAGTGTCTATGGTCAGAGTAACACACACAAAATGCTGCAATAACTCAGCAGGTCAGACATGTCTATGGTCAGAGTGACACACACAAAGTGCTGGAGGAACTCAGCAGGTCAGACAGTGTCTACGGACGGAGTAACACACAAAATGCTGGTGGATCTCAACAGGTCAGACAGTGTCTATGGTCAGAGTAACACACACAAAATGCTGGTGGATCTCAACAGGTCAGACAGTGTCTATGGTCAGAGTAGCACACACAAAATGCTGGGGGAACTCAGCAGGTCAGACAGTGTCTACGGACGGAGTAACACACAAAATGCTGGTGGATCTCAACAGGTCAGACAGTGTCTATGGTCAGAGTAACACACACAAAATGCTGGAGGAACCTAGCAGGTCAGACAGTGTCTATGGTCAGAGTAACACACACACAATGCTGGAATAACTCAGCAGGTCAGACAGTGTCTACGGACAGAGTAACACACAAAATGCTGGTGGATCTCAACAGGTCAGACAGTGTCTATGGTCAGAGTAACACAAACAAAATGCTGGTGGAACTCAGCAGATCAGACAGTGTCTATGGTCAGAGTAACACACACACAATGCTGGAATAACTCAGCAGGTCAGACAGTGTCTACGGACAGAGTAACACACAAAATGCTGGTGGATCTCAACAGGTCAGACAGTGTCTATGGTCAGAGTAACACACACAAAATGCTGGAGGAACTCAGCAGGTCAGACAGTGTCTATGGTCAGAGTAACACACACAAAATGCTGGAATATCTCAGCAGGTTAGACAGTGTCTATGGTCAGAGTAACACACACAAAATGCTGGAGGAACTCAGCTGGTCAGACAGTGTCTATGGTCAGAGTGACACTCACAAAATGCTGGAGGAACTCAGCAGGTCAGTCAGTGTCTACAGACGGAGTAACACACAAAATGCTGGTGGATCTCAACCGGTCAGACAGTGTCTATGGTCAGAGTAACACACACAAAATGCTGGAGGAACTCAGCAGGTCAGACAGTGTCTATGGTCAGAGTAACACACACACAATGCTGGAATATCTCAGCAGGTCAGACAGTGTCTACGGACAGAGTAACACACAAATTGCTGGTGGATCTCAACAGGTCAGACAGTTTCTATGGTCAGAGTAACACACACAGAATGCTGGAGGAACTCAGCAGGTCAGACAGTGTCTATGGTCAGAGTAACACACACACAATGCTGGAATAACTCAGCAGGTCAGACAGTGTGTACGGACAGAGTAACACACAAAATGCTGGTGGATCTCAACAGGTCAGACAGTGTCTATGGTCAGAGTAACACACACACAATGCTGGAATAACTCAGCAGGTCAGACAGTGTGTACGGACAGAGTAACACACAAAATGCTGGTGGATCTCAACAGGTTAGACAGTGTCTATGGTCAGAGTAACACACACAAAATGCTGGAGTAACTCAGCAGCTCAGACAGTGTCTATGGTCAGGGCAACACACACAAAATGCTGGAGGAAATCAGCAGGTCAGACAGTGTCTATGGACAGAGTAACACACACAAAATGCTGGAGGAACTCAGCAGGTCAGACAGTGTCTATGGACAGAGTAACACTCACAAAATGCTGGAGGAACTCAGCAGGTCAGACATTGTCTCTGGTCAGAGTAACACAGACAAAATGCTGGAGGAACTCAGCAGGTCAGACAGTGTCAATGGTCAGAGTGACAAACACAAAATGCTGGTGGATCTCAACAGGTCAGACAGTGTCTATGGTCAGAGTAACACACACAAAATGCTGGTGGATCTCAACAGGTCAGACAGTGTCTATGGTCAGAGTAGCACACACAAAATGCTGGGGGAACTCAGCAGGTCAGACAGTGTCTACGGACGGAGTAACACACAAAATGCTGGTGGATCTCAACAGGTCAGACAGTGTCTATGGTCAGAGTAACACACACAAAATGCTGGAGGAACCTAGCAGGTCAGACAGTGTCTATGGTCAGAGTAACACACACACAATGCTGGAATAACTCAGCAGGTCAGACAGTGTCTACGGACAGAGTAACACACAAAATGCTGGTGGATCTCAACAGGTCAGACAGTGTCTATGGTCAGAGTAACACAAACAAAATGCTGGTGGAACTCAGCAGATCAGACAGTGTCTATGGTCAGAGTAACACACACACAATGCTGGAATAACTCAGCAGGTCAGACAGTGTCTACGGACAGAGTAACACACAAAATGCTGGTGGATCTCAACAGGTCAGACAGTGTCTATGGTCAGAGTAACACACACAAAATGCTGGAGGAACTCAGCAGGTCAGACAGTGTCTATGGTCAGAGTAACACACACAAAATGCTGGAATATCTCAGCAGGTTAGACAGTGTCTATGGTCAGAGTAACACACACAAAATGCTGGAGGAACTCAGCTGGTCAGACAGTGTCTATGGTCAGAGTGACACTCACAAAATGCTGGAGGAACTCAGCAGGTCAGTCAGTGTCTACAGACGGAGTAACACACAAAATGCTGGTGGATCTCAACCGGTCAGACAGTGTCTATGGTCAGAGTAACACACACAAAATGCTGGAGGAACTCAGCAGGTCAGACAGTGTCTATGGTCAGAGTAACACACACACAATGCTGGAATATCTCAGCAGGTCAGACAGTGTCTACGGACAGAGTAACACACAAATTGCTGGTGGATCTCAACAGGTCAGACAGTTTCTATGGTCAGAGTAACACACACAGAATGCTGGAGGAACTCAGCAGGTCAGACAGTGTCTATGGTCAGAGTAACACACACACAATGCTGGAATAACTCAGCAGGTCAGACAGTGTGTACGGACAGAGTAACACACAAAATGCTGGTGGATCTCAACAGGTCAGACAGTGTCTATGGTCAGAGTAACACACACACAATGCTGGAATAACTCAGCAGGTCAGACAGTGTGTACGGACAGAGTAACACACAAAATGCTGGTGGATCTCAACAGGTTAGACAGTGTCTATGGTCAGAGTAACACACACAAAATGCTGGAGTAACTCAGCAGCTCAGACAGTGTCTATGGTCAGGGCAACACACACAAAATGCTGGAGGAAATCAGCAGGTCAGACAGTGTCTATGGACAGAGTAACACACACAAAATGCTGGAGGAACTCAGCAGGTCAGACAGTGTCTATGGACAGAGTAACACTCACAAAATGCTGGAGGAACTCAGCAGGTCAGACATTGTCTCTGGTCAGAGTAACACAGACAAAATGCTGGAGGAACTCAGCAGGTCAGACAGTGTCAATGGTCAGAGTGACACACACAAAATGCTGGAGGAACTCAGCAGGTCAGATAGTGTCTACGGACGGAGTAACACACAAAATGCTGGTGGACCTCAACAGGTCAGACAGTGTCTATGGTCAGAGTAACACACACGAAATGCTGCAATAACTCAGCAGGTCAGACATGTCTATGGTCAGAGTGACACACACAAAGTGCTGGAGGAACTCAGCAGGTCAGACAGTGTCTACGGACGGAGTAACACACAAAATGCTGGTGGATCTCAACAGGTCAGACAGTGTCTATGGTCAGAGTAACACACACAAAATGCTGGAGGAACTCAGCAGGTCAGACAGTGTCTATGGTCAGAGTAACACACACACAATGCTGGAATAACTCAGCAGGTCAGACAGTGTCTACGGACAGAGTAACACACAAAATGCTGGTGGATCTCAACAGGTCAGACAGTGTCCATGGTCAGAGTAGCACACACAAAATGCTGGGGACCTCAGCAGGTCAGACAGTGTCTACGGACGGAGTAACACACAAAATGCTGGTGGATCTCAACAGGTCAGACAGTGTCTATGGTCAGAGTAACACCCACAAAATGCTGGAGGAACCTAGCAGGTCAGACAGTGTCTATGGTCAGAGTAACACACTCACAATGCTGGAATAAATCAGCAGGTCAGACAGTGTCTACGGACAGAGTAACACACAAAATGCTGGTGGATCTCAACAGGTCAGACAGTGTCTATGGTCAGAGTAACACAAACAAAATGCTGGAGGAACTCAGCAGATCAGACAGTGTCTATGGTCAGAGTAACACACACACAATGCTGGAATAACTCAGCAGGTCAGACAGTGTCTACGGACAGAGTAACACACAAAATGCTGGTGGATCTCAACAGGTCAGACAGTGTCTATGGTCAGAGTAACACACACAAAATGCTGGAGGAACTCAGCAGGTCAGACAGTGTCTATGGTCAGAGTAACACACACACAATGCTGGAATAACTCAGCAGGTCAGACAGTGTCTACGGACAGAGTAACACACAAAATGCTGGTGGATCTCAACAGGTCAGACAGTGTCTATGGTCAGAGTAACACACACAAAATGCTGGAGGAACTCAGCAGGTCAGACAGTGTCTATGGTCAGAGTAACACACACAAAATGCTGGAGTAACTCAGCTGGTCAGACAGTGTCTATGGTCAGAGTGACACTCACAAAATGCTGGAGGAACTCAGCAGGTCAGTCAGTGTCTACAGACGGAGTAACACACAAAATGCTGGTGGATCTCAACCGGTCAGACAGTGTCTATGTTCAGAGTAACACACACAAAATGCTGGAGGAACTCAGCAGGTCAGACAGTGTCTATGGTCAGAGTAACACACACACAATGCTGGAATATCTCAGCAGGTCAGACAGTGTCTATGGTCAGAGTAACACACACACAATGCTGGAATAACTCAGCAGGTCAGACAGTGTGTACGGACAGAGTAACACACAAAATGCTGGAGGAACTCAGCAGGTTAGACAGTGTCTATGGACAGAGTAACACACACAAAATGCTGGAGGAACTCAGCAGGTCAGACAGTGTCTATGGACAGAGTAACACTCACAAAATGCTGGAGGAACTCAGCAGGTCAGACATTGTCTCTGGTCAGAGTAACACAGACAAAATGCTGGAGGAACTCAGCAGGTCAGACAGTGTCTATGGACAGAGTAACACACACAAAATGCAGGAGGAACTCAGCAGGTCAGACAGTGTCTAAGGACAGAGTAACACACACAAAATGCTGGGGGAACTCAGCAGGTCAGACAGTGTCTGTGGTCAGAGTAACACACACAAAATGCTGGAGGAACTCAGCAGGTCAGACAGTGTCTATGGACGGAGAAACACACACAAAATGCTGGAGGAACTCAGCAGGTCAGGCAACGTCTATGGACGGAGTAACTCACACAAAATGCTGGAGGAACTCAGCAGGTTAGAGAGTGTGTACGGACAAGGTAACACACAAAATGCTGGGGGAACTCAGCAGGTCAGACACTGTCTATGGTCAGAGTAACACACACAAAATGTTGGAGGAACTCAGCAGGTCAGACAGTGTCTATGGACAGAGTAACACACACAAAATGCTGGAGGAACTCAGCAGGTCAGACAGTGTCTACGGACAGAGTAACACACAGAAAATGCTGGAGGAACCTAGCAGGTCAGACAGTGTCTACGGACAGAGTAACACACACAAAATGCTGGAGGAACTCAGCAGGTCAGACAGTGTCTGTGGTCAGAGTGACACACACAAAATGCTGGAGGAACTCAGCAGGTCAGACAGTGTCTATGGTCAGAGTAAAACACACAAAATGCTGGAGGAACTCAGCAGGTCAGACAGTGTCTATGGACAGAGTAACACATACAAAATGCTGGAGGAACTCAGCAGGTCAGACAGTGTCTATGGACAGAGTAACACATACAAAATGCTGGAGGAACTCAGCAGGTCAGACAGTGTTTATGGACGGAGTAACACACACAAAATGCTGGAGGAACTCAGCAGGTTAGACAGTGTCTACGGACAGTATAAAACACAAAAAATGCTGGAGGAACTCAGCAGGTCAGACAGTGGCTGTGGTCAGAGTAACACAGACAGAATGCTGGAGGAACTCAGCAGGTCAGACAGTGTCTACGGACAGAGTACACACACAAAATGCTGGAGGAACTCAGCAGGTCAGACAGTGTCTATGGACGGAGTAACACACACAAAATGCTGGAGAAACTCAGCAGGTCAGACAGTGTCTATGAACAGAGTAACACCCACAAAATGCTGGAGGAACTCAGCAGGTCAGACAGTGTCTATGGACGGAGTAACACACACAAAATGCCGGAGGAACTCAGCAGGTCAGACAGTGTCTATGGACAGAGTAACACTACAAAATGCTGGAGGAACTCAGCAGGTCAGACAGTGTCTATGGTCAGAGTAACACACACACAATGCTGGAATAACTCAGCAGGTCAGACAGTGTCTACGGACAGAGTAACACACAAAATGCTGGTGGATCTCAACAGGTCAGACAGTGTCTATGGTCAGAGTAACACACACAAAATGCTGGAGGAACTCAGCAGGTGAGACAGTGTCTACGGACGGAGTAACACACAAAATGCTGGTGGATCTCAACAGGTCAGACAGTGTCTACGGTCAGAGTAACACACACAAATTGCTGGAGGAACTCAGCAGGTCAGACAGTGTCTATGATTAGAGTAACACACACAGAATGCTGGAATAACTCAGCAGTTCAGATAGTGTCTACGGACAGAGTAACACACAAAATGCTGGTGGATCTCAACAGGTCAGACAGTGTCTATGGTCAGAGTAAAACACACAAAATGCTGGAGGAACTCAGCAGGTCAGACTGTGTCTATGGTCAGAGTAACACACACACAATGCTGGAATAACTTAGCAGGTCAGACAGTGTCTACGGACAGAGTAACACACAAAATGCTGGTGGATTTCAAACGGGCAGACAGTGTCTATGGTCAGAGTAACACACACAAAATGCTGGAGGAACTCAGCAGGTCAGACAGTGTCTATGGTCAGAGAAACACACACAAATGCTGGAATAACTCAGCAGGTCAGACAGTGTCTATGGTCAGAGTAACACACACAAAATGCTGGAGGAACTCAGCTGGTCAGACAGTGTCTATGGTCAGAGTGGTACACACAAAATGCTGGAGGAACTCAGCAGGTCAGTCAGTGTCTACGGACGGAGTAACACACAAAATGCTGGTGGATCTCAACAGGTCAGACAGTGTCTATTGTCAGAGTAACACACACAAAATGCTGGAGTAACTCAGCAGGTCAGACAGTGTCTATGGTCAGAGTAACACGCACACAAAGCTGGAATATCTCAGCAGGTAAGACAGTGTCTACGGACAGAGTAACACACAAAATGCTGGTGGATCTCAACAGGTCAGACAGTTTCTATGGTCAGAGTAACACCCACAAAATGCTGGAGGAACTCAGCAGGTCAGACAGTGTCTATGGACGGAGTAACACACTACAAAATGCTGGAGGAACTCAGCAGGTCAGACAGTGTCTATGGTCAGAGTAACACACACACAATGCTGGAATAACTCAGCAGGTCAGACAGTGTCTACGGACAGAGTAACACACAAAATGCTGGTGGATCTCAACAGGTCAGACTGTGTCTATGGTCAGAGTAACACACACAAAATGCTGGAGGAACTCAGCAGGTGAGACAGTGTCTACGGACGGAGTAACACACAAAATGCTGGTGGATCTCAACAGGTCAGACAGTGTCTACGGTCAGAGTAACACACACAAAATGCTGGAGGAACTCAGCAGGTCAGACTGTGTCTATGGTCAGAGTAACACACACACAATGCTGGAATAACTTAGCAGGTCAGACAGTGTCTACGGACAGAGTAACACACAAAATGCTGGTGGATTTCAAACGGGCAGACAGTGTCTATGGTCAGAGTAACACACACAAAATGCTGGAGGAACTCAGCAGGTCAGACAGTGTCTATGGTCAGAGAAACACACACAAATGCTGGAATAACTCAGCAGGTCAGACAGTGTCTATGGTCAGAGTAACACACACAAAATGCTGGAGGAACTCAGCTGGTCAGACAGTGTCTATGGTCAGATTGGTACACACAAAATGCTGGAGGAACTCAGCAGGTCAGTCAGTGTCTACGGACGGAGTAACACACAAAATGCTGGTGGATCTCAACAGGTCAGACAGTGTCTATTGTCAGAGTAACACACACAAAATGCTGGAGTAACTCAGCAGGTCAGACAGTGTCTATGGTCAGAGTAACACACACACAAAGCTGGAATATCTCAGCAGGTAAGACAGTGTCTACGGACAGAGTAACACACAAAATGCTGGTGGATCTCAACAGGTCAGACAGTTTCTATGGTCAGAGTAACACACACAAAATGCTGGAGGAACTCAGCAGGTCAGAGAGTGTCTATGGACGGAGTAACACACACCGAATGTTGGAGGAACTCAGCAGGTCAGACAGTGTCTATGGACAGAGTAACACTACAAAATGCTGGAGGAACTCAGCAGGTCAGACAGTGTCTATGGACGGAGAAACACACACAAAATGCTGGAGGAACTCAGCAGGTCAGACAGTGTCTATGGTCAGAGTAACACACACAAAATGCTGGAGGAACTCAGCAGGTCAGACAGTGTCTATGAACAGAGTAACACACACAATATGCTGGAGGAACTCAGCAGGTCAGAGAGTGTCTATGGACGGAGTAACACACACCGAATGTTGGAGGAACTCAGCAGGTCAGACAGTGTCTATGGACAGAGTAACACTACAAAATGCTGGAGGAACTCAGCAGGTCAGACATTGTCTATGGACGGAGAAACACACACAAAATGCTGGAGGAACTCAGCAGGTCAGACAGTGTCTATGGTCAGAGTAACACACACAAAATGCTGGAGGAACTCAGCAGGTCAGACAGTGTCTATGGTCAGAGTGACACACACAAAATGCTGGAGGAACTCAGCAGGTCAGACAGTGTCTACGGACGGAGTAACACACAAAATGCTGGTGGATCTCAACAGGTCAGACAGTGTCTATGGTCAGAGTAACACACACAAAATGCTGCAATAACTCAGCAGGTCAGACATGTCTATGGTCAGAGTAACACACACAAAATGCTGGAGGAACTCAGCAGGTCAGACAGTGTCTATGGTCAGAGTGACACACACAAAATGCTGGAGGAACTCAGCAGGTCAGACAGTGTCTACGGACGGAGTAACACACAAAATGCTGGTGGATCTCAACAGGTCAGACAGTGTCTATGGTCAGAAGTAACACACACAAAATGCTGGAGGAACTCAGCAGGTCAGACAGTGTCTATGGTCAGAGTAACACACACACAATGCTGGAATAACTCAGCAGGTCAGACAGTGTCTACGGAAAGAGTAACACACAAAATGCTGGTGGATCTCAACAGGTCAGACAGTGTCTATGGTCAGAGTAACACACACAAAATGCTGGAGGAACTCAGCAGGTCAGACAGTGTCTACGGACGGAGTAACACACAAAAAGCTGTTTGATCTCAACAGGTCAGACAGTGTCTATGGTCAGAGTAACACACACAAAATGCTGGAGGAACTCAGCAGGTCAGACAGTGTCTATGGATGGAGAAACACACACAAAATGCTGGAGGAACTCAGCAGGTCAGACAGGGTCTATGGACAGAGTAACACACACAAAATGCTGGAGGAACTCAGCAGGTCAGACAGTGTCTATGGACAGAGTAACACACACAAAATGCAGGAATAACTCAGCAGGTCAGACAGTGTCTACGGACGGAGTAACACACAAAATGCTGGTAGATCTCAACAGGTCAGACAGTGTCTATTGTCAGCGTAACACACACAAAATTCTGGAGGAACTCAGCAGGTCAGACAGTGTCTATGGACAGAGTAACACACACAAAATGCTGGAGGAACTCAGCATGTCAGACAGTGTCTACGGACAGAGTAACACACACAAAATGCTGGAGGAACTCAGCAGGTCAGACAGTGTCTGTGGTCAGTGTAACACACACAAAATGCTGGAGGAACTCAGCAGGTCAGACATTGTCTATGGACGGAGTAACACACAAAAAATGCTGGAGAAACTAAGCAGGTCAGACAGTGTCTATGAACAGAGTAACACACACAAAATGCTGGAGGAACTCAGCAGGTCAGAGAGTGTCTATGGACGGAGTAACACACACCAAATGTTGGAGGAACTCAGCCGGTCAGACAGTGTCTATGGACAGAGTAACACTACAAAATGCTGGAGGAACTCAGCAGGTCAGACAGTGTCTATGGACGGAGAAACACACACAAAATGCTGGAGGAACTCAGCAGGTCAGACAGTGTCTATGGTCAGAGTAACACACACAAAATGCTGGAGGAACTCAGCAGGTCAGACAGTGTCTATGGTCAGAGTAACACACACAGAATGCTGGAGGAACTCAGCAGGTCATATAGTGTCTACGGACGGAGTAACACACAAAATGCTGGTGGATCTCAACAGGTCAGACAGTGTCTATGGTCAGAGTAACACACACAAAATGCTGCAATAACTCAGCAGGTCAGACATGTCTATGGTCAGAGTGACACACACAAAGTGCTGGAGGAATTCAGCAGGTCAGACAGTGTCTACGGACGGAGTAACACACAAAATGCTGGTGGATCTCAACAGGTCAGACAGTGTCTATGGTCAGAGTAACACACACAAAATGCTGGTGGATCTCAACAGGTCAGACAGTGTCTATGGTCAGAGTAGCACACACAAAATGCTGGGGGAACTCAGCAGGTCAGACAGTGTCTACGGACGGAGTAACACACAAAATGCTGGTGGATCTCAACAGGTCAGACAGTGTCTATGGTCAGAGTAACACACACAAAATGCTGGAGGAACCTAGCAGGTCAGACAGTGTCTATGGTCAGAGTAACACACACACAATGCTGGAATAACTCAGCAGGTCAGACAGTGTCTACGGACAGAGTAACACACAAAATGCTGGTGGATCTCAACAGGTCAGACAGTGTCTATGGTCAGAGTAACACAAACAAAATGCTGGTGGAACTCAGCAGATCAGACAGTGTCTATGGTCAGAGTAACACACACACAATGCTGGAATAACTCAGCAGGTCAGACAGTGTCTACGGACAGAGTAACACACAAAATGCTGGTGGATCTCAACAGGTCAGACAGTGTCTATGGTCAGAGTAACACACACAAAATGCTGGAGGAACTCAGCAGGTCAGACAGTGTCTATGGTCAGAGTAACACACACAAAATGCTGGAATATCTCAGCAGGTTAGACAGTGTCTATGGTCAGAGTAACACACACAAAATGCTGGAGGAACTCAGCTGGTCAGACAGTGTCTATGGTCAGAGTGACACTCACAAAATGCTGGAGGAACTCAGCAGGTCAGTCAGTGTCTACAGACGGAGTAACACACAAAATGCTGGTGGATCTCAACCGGTCAGACAGTGTCTATGGTCAGAGTAACACACACAAAATGCTGGAGGAACTCAGCAGGTCAGACAGTGTCTATGGTCAGAGTAACACACACACAATGCTGGAATATCTCAGCAGGTCAGACAGTGTCTACGGACAGAGTAACACACAAATTGCTGGTGGATCTCAACAGGTCAGACAGTTTCTATGGTCAGAGTAACACACACAGAATGCTGGAGGAACTCAGCAGGTCAGACAGTGTCTATGGTCAGAGTAACACACACACAATGCTGGAATAACTCAGCAGGTCAGACAGTGTGTACGGACAGAGTAACACACAAAATGCTGGTGGATCTCAACAGGTCAGACAGTGTCTATGGTCAGAGTAACACACACACAATGCTGGAATAACTCAGCAGGTCAGACAGTGTGTACGGACAGAGTAACACACAAAATGCTGGTGGATCTCAACAGGTTAGACAGTGTCTATGGTCAGAGTAACACACACAAAATGCTGGAGTAACTCAGCAGCTCAGACAGTGTCTATGGTCAGGGCAACACACACAAAATGCTGGAGGAACTCAGCAGGTCAGACAGTGTCTATGGACAGAGTAACACACACAAAATGCTGGAGGAACTCAGCAGGTCAGACAGTGTCTATGGACAGAGTAACACTCACAAAATGCTGGTGGAACTCAGCAGGTCAGACATTGTCTCTGGTCAGAGTAACACAGACAAAATGCTGGAGGAACTCAGCAGGTCAGACAGTGTCAATGGTCAGAGTGACACACACAAAATGCTGGAGGAACTCAGCAGGTCAGATAGTGTCTACGGACGGAGTAACACACAAAATGCTGGTGGATCTCAACAGGTCAGACAGTGTCTATGGTCAGAGTAACACACACGAAATGCTGGAGGAACTCAGCAGGTCAGACAGTGTCTATGGTCAGAGTAACACACACACAATGCTGGAATAACTCAGCAGGTCAGACAGTGTCTACGGACAGAGTAACACACAAAATGCTGGTGGATCTCAACAGGTCAGACAGTGTCTATGGTCAGAGTAGCACACACAAAATGCTGGGGACCTCAGCAGGTCAGACAGTGTCTACGGACGGAGTAACACACAAAATGCTGGTGGATCTCAACAGGTCAGACAGTGTCTATGGTCAGAGTAACACCCACAAAATGCTGGAGGAACCTAGCAGGTCAGACAGTGTCTACGGACAGAGTAACACACAAAATGCTGGTGGATCTCAACAGGTCAGACAGTGTCTATGGTCAGAGTAACACAAACAAAATGCTGGAGGAACTCAGCAGATCAGACAGTGTCTATGGTCAGAGTAACACACACACAATGCTGGAATAACTCATCAGGTCAGACAGTGTCTACGGACAGAGTAACACACAAAATGCTGGTGGATCTCAACAGGTCAGACAGTGTCTATGGTCAGAGTAACACACACAAAATGCTGGAGGAACTCAGCAGGTCAGACAGTGTCTATGGTCAGAGTAACACACACACAATGCTGGAATAACTCAGCAGGTCAGACAGTGTCTACGGACAGAGTAACACACAAAATGCTGGTGGATCTCAACAGGTCAGACAGTGTCTATGGTCAGAGTAACACACACAAAATGCTGCAGGAACTCAGCAGGTCAGACAGTGTCTATGGTCAGAGTAACACACACAAAATGCTGGAGTAACTCAGCTGGTCAGACAGTGTCTATGGTCAGAGTGACACTCACAAAATGCTGGAGGAACTCAGCAGGTCAGTCAGTGTCTACAGACGGAGTAACACACAAAATGCTGGTGGATCTCAACCGGTCAGACAGTGTCTATGGTCAGAGTAACACACACAAAATGCTGGAGGAACTCAGCAGGTCAGACAGTGTCTATGGTCAGAGTAACACACACACAATGCTGGAATATCTCAGCAGGTCAGACAGTGTCTATGGTCAGAGTAACACACACACAATGCTGGAATAACTCAGCAGGTCAGACAGTGTGTACGGACAGAGTAACACACAAAATGCTGGAGGAACTCAGCAGGTTAGACAGTGTCTATGGACAGAGTAACACACACAAAATGCTGGAGGAACTCAGCAGGTCAGACAGTGTCTATGGACAGAGTAACACTCACAAAATGCTGGAGGAACTCAGCAGGTCAGACATTGTCTCTGGTCAGAGTAACACAGACAAAATGCTGGAGGAACTCAGCAGGTCAGACAGTGTCTATGGACAGAGTAACACACACAAAATGCAGGAGGAACTCAGCAGGTCAGACAGTGTCTAAGGACAGAGTAACACACACAAAATGCTGGGGGAACTCAGCAGGTCAGACAGTGTCTGTGGTCAGAGTAACACACACAAAATGCTGGAGGAACTCAGCAGGTCAGACAGTGTCTATGGACGGAGAAACACACACAAAATGCTGGAGGAACTCAGCAGGTCAGGCAGTGTCTATGGACGGAGTAACTCACACAAAATGCTGGAGGAACTCAGCAGGTTAGAGAGTGTGTACGGACAAGGTAACACACAAAATGCGGGGGGAACTCAGCAGGTCAGACACTGTCTATTGTCAGAGTAACACACACAAAATGTTGGAGGAACTCAGCAGGTCAGACAGTGTCTATGGACAGAGTAACACACACAAAATGCTGGAGGAACTCAGCAGGTCAGACAGTGTCTACGGACAGAGTAACACACAGAAAATGCTGGAGGAACCTAGCAGGTCAGACAGTGTCTACGGACAGAGTAACACACACAAAATGCTGGAGGAACTCAGCAGGTCAGACAGTGTCAGTGGTCAGAGTGACACACACAAAATGCTGGAGGAACTCAGCAGGTCAGACAGTGTCTATGGTCAGAGTAACACACACAAAATGCTGCAGGAACTCAGCAGGTCAGACAGTGTCTATGGTCAGAGTAACACACACAAAATGCTGGAGTAACTCAGCTGGTCAGACAGTGTCTATGGTCAGAGTGACACTCACAAAATGCTGGAGGAACTCAGCAGGTCAGTCAGTGTCTACAGACGGAGTAACACACAAAATGCTGGTGGATCTCAACCGGTCAGACAGTGTCTATGGTCAGAGTAACACACACAAAATGCTGGAGGAACTCAGCAGGTCAGACAGTGTCTAAGGTCAGAGTAACACACACACAATGCTGGAATATCTCAGCAGGTCAGACAGTGTCTATGGTCAGAGTAACACACACACAATGCTGGAATAACTCAGCAGGTCAGACAGTGTGTACGGACAGAGTAACACACAAAATGCTGGAGGAACTCAGCAGGTTAGACAGTGTCTATGGACAGAGTAACACACACAAAATGCTGGAGGAACTCAGCAGGTCAGACAGTGTCTATGGACAGAGTAACACTCACAAAATGCTGGAGGAACTCAGCAGGTCAGACATTGTCTCTGGTCAGAGTAACACAGACAAAATGCTGGAGGAACTCAGCAGGTCAGACAGTGTCTATGGACAGAGTAACACACACAAAATGCAGGAGGAACTCAGCAGGTCAGACAGTGTCTAAGGACAGAGTAACACACACAAAATGCTGGGGGAACTCAGCAGGTCAGACAGTGTCTGTGGTCAGAGTAACACACACAAAATGCTGGAGGAACTCAGCAGGTCAGACAGTGTCTATGGACGGAGAAACACACACAAAATGCTGGAGGAACTCAGCAGGTCAGGCAGTGTCTATGGACGGAGTAACTCACACAAAATGCTGGAGGAACTCAGCAGGTTAGAGAGTGTGTACGGACAAGGTAACACACAAAATGCGGGGGGAACTCAGCAGGTCAGACACTGTCTATTGTCAGAGTAACACACACAAAATGTTGGAGGAACTCAGCAGGTCAGACAGTGTCTATGGACAGAGTAACACACACAAAATGCTGGAGGAACTCAGCAGGTCAGACAGTGTCTACGGACAGAGTAACACACAGAAAATGCTGGAGGAACCTAGCAGGTCAGACAGTGTCTACGGACAGAGTAACACACACAAAATGCTGGAGGAACTCAGCAGGTCAGACAGTGTCAGTGGTCAGAGTGACACACACAAAATGCTGGAGGAACTCAGCAGGTCAGACAGTGTCTATGGTCAGAGTAACACACACAAAATGCTGGAGGAACTCAGCAGGTCAGACAGTGTCTATGGACAGAGTAACACATACAAAATGCTGGAGGAACTCAGCAGGTCAGACAGTGTCTATGGACAGAGTAACACATACAAAATGCTGGAGGAACTCAGCAGGTCAGACAGTGTCTATGGACGGAGTAACACACACAAAATGCTGGAGGAACTCAGCAGGTCAGACAGTGTTTATGGACGGAGTAACACACACAAAATGCTGGAGGAACTCAGCAGGTTAGACAGTGTCTACGGACAAGGTAACACACAAAATGCTGGAGGAACTCAGCAGGTCAGACACTGTCTATGGTCAGAGTAACACACACAAAATGCTGGAGGAACTCAGCAGGTCAGACAGTGTCTACGGACAGAGTACACACACAAAATGCTGGAGGAACTCAGCAGGTCAGACAGTGTCTATGGACGGAGTAACACACACAAAATGCCGGAGGAACTCAGCAGGTCAGACAGTGTCTATGGACAGAGTAACACTACAAAATGCTGGAGGAACTCAGCAGGTCAGACAGTGTCTATGGTCAGAGTAACACACACACAATGCTGGAATAACTCAGCAGGTCAGACAGTGTCTACGGACAGAGTAACACACAAAATGCTGGTGGAACTCAACAGGTCAGACAGTGTCTATGGTCAGAGTAACACACACAAAATGCTGGAGGAACTCAGCAGGTGAGACAGTGTCTACGGACGGAGTAACACACAAAATGCTGGTGGATCTCAACAGGTCAGACAGTGTCTACGGTCAGAGTAACACACACAAAATGCTGGAGGAACTCAGCAGGTCAGACAGTGTCTATGATTAGAGTAACACACACACAATGCTGGAATAACTCAGCAGGTCAGACAGTGTCTACGGACAGAGTAACACACAAAATGCTGGTGGATCTCAACAGGTCAGACAGTGTCTATGGTCAGAGTAACACACACAAAATGCTGGAGGAACTCAGCAGGTCAGACTGTGTCTATGGTCAGAGTAACACACACACAATGCTGGAATAACTTAGCAGGTCATACAGTGTCTACGGACAGAGTAACACACAAAATGCTGGTGGATTTCAAACGGGCAGACAGTGTCTATGGTCAGAGTAACACACACAAAATGCTGGAGGAACTCAGCAGGTCAGACAGTGTCTATGGACGGAGAAACACACACAAAATGCTGGAGGAACTCAGCAGGTCAGACAGGGTCTATGGACAGAGTAACACACACAAAATGCTGGAGGAACTCAGCAGGTCAGACAGTGTCTATGGACAGAGTAACACACACAAAATGCAGGAATAACTCAGCAGGTCAGACAGTGTCTACGGACGGAGTAACACACAAAATGCTGGTAGATCTCAACAGGTCAGACAGTGTCTATTGTCAGCGTAACACACACAAAATTCTGGAGGAACTCAGCAGGTCAGACAGTGTCTATGGACAGAGTAACACACACAAAATGCTGGAGGAACTCAGCATGTCAGACAGTGTCTACGGACAGAGTAACACACACAAAATGCTGGAGGAACTCAGCAGGTCAGACAGTGTCTGTGGTCAGTGTAACACACACAAAATGCTGGAGGAACTCAGCAGGTCAGACATTGTCTATGGACGGAGTAACACACAAAAAATGCTGGAGAAACTAAGCAGGTCAGACAGTGTCTATGAACAGAGTAACACACACAAAATGCTGGAGGAACTCAGCAGGTCAGAGAGTGTCTATGGACGGAGTAACACACACCAAATGTTGGAGGAACTCAGCCGGTCAGACAGTGTCTATGGACAGAGTAACACTACAAAATGCTGGAGGAACTCAGCAGGTCAGACAGTGTCTATGATTAGAGTAACACACACACAATGCTGGAATAACTCAGCAGGTCAGACAGTGTCTACGGACAGAGTAACACACAAAATGCTGGTGGATCTCAACAGGTCAGACAGTGTCTATGGTCAGAGTAACACACACAAAATGCTGGAGGAACTCAGCAGGTCAGACTGTGTCTATGGTCAGAGTAACACACACACAATGCTGGAATAACTTAGCAGGTCAGACAGTGTCTACGGACAGAGTAACACACAAAATGCTGGTGGATTTCAAACGGGCAGACAGTGTCTATGGTCAGAGTAACACACACAAAATGCTGGAGGAACTCAGCAGGTCAGACAGTGTCTATGGACAGAGTAACACACACAAAATGCAGGAATAACTCAGCAGGTCAGACAGTGTCTACGGACGGAGTAACACACAAAATGCTGGTAGATCTCAACAGGTCAGACAGTGTCTATTGTCAGCGTAACACACACAAAATTCTGGAGGAACTCAGCAGGTCAGACAGTGTCTATGGACAGAGTAACACACACAAAATGCTGGAGGAACTCAGCATGTCAGACAGTGTCTACGGACAGAGTAACACACACAAAATGCTGGAGGAACTCAGCAGGTCAGACAGTGTCTGTGGTCAGTGTAACACACACAAAATGCTGGAGGAACTCAGCAGGTCAGACATTGTCTATGGACGGAGTAACACACAAAAAATGCTGGAGAAACTAAGCAGGTCAGACAGTGTCTATGAACAGAGTAACACACACAAAATGCTGGAGGAACTCAGCAGGTCAGAGAGTGTCTATGGACGGAGTAACACACACCAAATGTTGGAGGAACTCAGCCGGTCAGACAGTGTCTATGGACAGAGTAACACTACAAAATGCTGGAGGAACTCAGCAGGTCAGACAGTGTCTATGGACGGAGAAACACACACAAAATGCTGGAGGAACTCAGCAGGTCAGACAGAGTCTATGGTCAGAGTAACACACACAAAATGCTGGAGGAACTCAGCAGGTCAGACAGTGTCAATGGTCAGAGTGACACACACAAAATGCTGGAGGAACTCAGCAGGTCATATAGTGTCTACGGACGGAGTAACACACTAAATGCTGGTGGATCTCAACAGGTCAGACAGTGTCTATGGTCAGAGTAACACACACAAAATGCTGCAATAACTCAGCAGGTCAGACATGTCTATGGTCAGAGTAACACACACAAAATGCTGGTGGATCTCAACAGGTCAGACAGTGTCTATGGTCAGAGTAGCACACACAAAATGCTGGGGGAACTCAGCAGGTCAGACAGTGTCTATGGTCAGAGTAACACACACAAAATGCTGGAGGAACCTAGCAGGTCAGACAGTGTCTATGGTCAGAGTAACACACACACAATGCTGGAATAACTCAGCAGGTCAGACAGTGTCTACGGACAGAGTAACACACAAAATGCTGGTGGATCTCAACAGGTCAGACAGTGTCTATGGTCAGAGTAACACAAACAAAATGCTGGTGGAACTCAGCAGATCAGACAGTGTCTATGGTCAGAGTAACACACACACAATGCTGGAATAACTCAGCAGGTCAGACAGTGTCTACGGACAGAGTAACACACAAAATGCTGGTGGATCTCAACAGGTCAGACAGTGTCTATGGTCAGAGTAACACACACAAAATGCTGGAGGAACTCAGCAGGTCAGACAGTGTCTATGGTCAGAGTAACACACACAAAATGCTGGAATATCTCAGCAGGTTAGACAGTGTCTATGGTCGGAGTAACACACACAAAATGCTGGAGGAACTCAGCTGGTCAGACAGTGTCTATGGTCAGAGTGACACTCACAAAATGCTGGAGGAACTCAGCAGGTCAGTCAGTGTCTACAGACGGAGTAACACACAAAATGCTGGTGGATCTCAACCGGTCAGACAGTGTCTATGGTCAGAGTAACACACACAAAATGCTGGAGGAACTCAGCAGGTCAGACAGTGTCTATGGTCAGAGTAACACACACACAATGCTGGAATATCTCAGCAGGTCAGACAGTGTCTACGGACAGAGTAACACACAAATTGCTGGTGGATCTCAACAGGTCAGACAGTTTCTATGGTCAGAGTAACACACACAGAATGCTGGAGGAACTCAGCAGGTCAGACAGTGTCTATGGTCAGAGTAACACACACACAATGCTGGAATAACTCAGCAGGTCAGACAGTGTGTACGGACAGAGTAACACACAAAATGCTGGTGGATCTCAACAGGTCAGACAGTGTCTATGGTCAGAGTAACACACACACAATGCTGGAATAACTCAGCAGGTCAGACAGTGTGTACGGACAGAGTAACACACAAAATGCTGGTGGATCTCAACAGGTTAGACAGTGTCTATAGTCAGAGTAACAGACACAAAATGCTGGAGGAACTCAGCAGCTCAGACAGTGTCTATGGACAGAGTAACACACACAAAATGCTGGAGGAACTCAGCAGGTCAGACAGTGTCTATGGACAGAGTAACACACACAAAATGCTGGAGGAACTCAGCAGGTCAGACAGTGTCTATGGACAGAGTAACACTCACAAAATGCTGGAGGAACTCAGCAGGTCAGACATTGTCTCTGGTCAGAGTAACACAGACAAAATGCTGGAGGAACTCAGCAGGTCAGACAGTGTCAATGGTCAGAGTGACACACACAAAATGCTGGAGGAACTCAGCAGGTCAGATAGTGTCTACGGACGGAGTAACACACAAAATGCTGGTGGATCTCAACAGGTCAGACAGTGTCTATGGTCAGAGTAACACACACAAAATGCTGGAGGAACTCAGCAGGTCAGACAGTGTCTATGGTCAGAGTAACACACACACAATGCTGGAATAACTCAGCAGGTCAGACAGTGTCTACGGACAGAGTAACACACAAAATGCTGGTGGATCTCAACAGGTCAGACAGTGTCTATGGTCAGAGTAGCACACACAAAATGCTGGGGACCTCAGCAGGTCAGACAGTGTCTACGGACGGAGTAACACACAAAATGCTGGTGGATCTCAACAGGTCAGACAGTGTCTATGGTCAGAGTAACACCCACAAAATGCTGGAGGAACCTAGCAGGTCAGACAGTGTCTACGGACAGAGTAACACACAAAATGCTGGTGGATCTCAACAGGTCAGACAGTGTCTATGGTCAGAGTAACACAAACAAAATGCTGGAGGAACTCAGCAGATCAGACAGTGTCTATGGTCAGAGTAACACACACACAATGCTGGAATAACTCATCAGGTCAGACAGTGTCTACGGACAGAGTAACACACAAAATGCTGGTGGATCTCAGCAGGTCAGACAGTGTCTATGGTCAGAGTAACACACACAAAATGCTGGAGGAACTCAGCAGGTCAGACAGTGTCTATGGTCAGAGTAACACACACACAATGCTGGAATAACTCAGCAGGTCAGACAGTGTCTACGGACAGAGTAACACACAAAATGCTGGTGGATCTCAACAGGTCAGACAGTGTCTATGGTCAGAGTAACACACACAAAATGCTGCAGGAACTCAGCAGGTCAGACAGTGTCTATGGTCAGAGTAACACACACAAAATGCTGGAGTAACTCAGCTGGTCAGACAGTGTCTATGGTCAGAGTGACACTCACAAAATGCTGGAGGAACTCAGCAGGTCAGTCAGTGTCTACAGACGGAGTAACACACAAAATGCTGGTGGATCTCAACCGGTCAGACAGTGTCTATGGTCAGAGTAACACACACAAAATGCTGGAGGAACTCAGCAGGTCAGACAGTGTCTATGGTCAGAGTAACACACACACAATGCTGGAATATCTCAGCAGGTCAGACAGTGTCTATGGTCAGAGTAACACACACACAATGCTGGAATAACTCAGCAGGTCAGACAGTGTGTACGGACAGAGTAACACACAAAATGCTGGAGGAACTCAGCAGGTTAGACAGTGTCTATGGACAGAGTAACACACACAAAATGCTGGAGGAACTCAGCAGGTCAGACAGTGTCTATGGACAGAGTAACACTCACAAAATGCTGGAGGAACTCAGCAGGTCAGACATTGTCTCTGGTCAGAGTAACACAGACAAAATGCTGGAGGAACTCAGCAGGTCAGACAGTGTCTATGGACAGAGTAACACACACAAAATGCAGGAGGAACTCAGCAGGTCAGACAGTGTCTAAGGACAGAGTAACACACACAAAATGCTGGGGGAACTCAGCAGGTCAGACAGTGTCTGTGGTCAGAGTAACACACACAAAATGCTGGAGGAACTCAGCAGGTCAGACAGTGTCTATGGACGGAGAAACACACACAAAATGCTGGAGGAACTCAGCAGGTCAGGCAGTGTCTATGGACGGAGTAACTCACACAAAATGCTGGAGGAACTCAGCAGGTTAGAGAGTGTGTACGGACAAGGTAACACACAAAATGCTGGGGGAACTCAGCAGGTCAGACACTGTCTATGGTCAGAGTAACACACACAAAATGTTGGAGGAACTCAGCAGGTCAGACAGTGTCTATGGACAGAGTAACACACACAAAATGCTGGAGGAACTCAGCAGGTCAGACAGTGTCTACGGACAGAGTAACACACAGAAAATGCTGGAGGAACCTAGCAGGTCAGACAGTGTCTACGGACAGAGTAACACACACAAAATGCTGGAGGAACTCAGCAGGTCAGACAGTGTCAGTGGTCAGAGTGACACACACAAAATGCTGGAGGAACTCAGCAGGTCAGACAGTGTCTATGGTCAGAGTAACACACACAAAATGCTGGAGGAACTCAGCAGGTCAGACAGTGTCTATGGACAGAGTAACACATACAAAATGCTGGAGGAACTCAGCAGGTCAGACAGTGTCTATGGACAGAGTAACACATACAAAATGCTGGAGGAACTCAGCAGGTCAGACAGTGTCTATGGACGGAGTAACACACACAAAATGCTGGAGGAACTCAGCAGGTCAGACAGTGTTTATGGACGGAGTAACACACACAAAATGCTGGAGGAACTCAGCAGGTTAGACAGTGTCTACGGACAAGGTAACACACAAAATGCTGGAGGAACTCAGCAGGTCAGACACTGTCTATGGTCAGAGTAACACACACAAAATGCTGGAGGAACTCAGCAGGTCAGACAGTGTCTACGGACAGAGTACACACACAAAATGCTGGAGGAACTCAGCAGGTCAGACAGTGTCTATGGACGGAGTAACACACACAAAATGCCGGAGGAACTCAGCAGGTCAGACAGTGTCTATGGACAGAGTAACACTACAAAATGCTGGAGGAACTCAGCAGGTCAGACAGTGTCTATGGTCAGAGTAACACACACACAATGCTGGAATAACTCAGCAGGTCAGACAGTGTCTACGGACAGAGTAACACACAAAATGCTGGTGGAACTCAACAGGTCAGACAGTGTCTATGGTCAGAGTAACACACACAAAATGCTGGAGGAACTCAGCAGGTGAGACAGTGTCTACGGACGGAGTAACACACAAAATGCTGGTGGATCTCAACAGGTCAGACAGTGTCTACGGTCAGAGTAACACACACAAAATGCTGGAGGAACTCAGCAGGTCAGACAGTGTCTATGATTAGAGTAACACACACACAATGCTGGAATAACTCAGCAGGTCAGACAGTGTCTACGGACAGAGTAACACACAAAATGCTGGTGGATCTCAACAGGTCAGACAGTGTCTATGGTCAGAGTAACACACACAAAATGCTGGAGGAACTCAGCAGGTCAGACTGTGTCTATGGTCAGAGTAACACACACACAATGCTGGAATAACTTAGCAGGTCAGACAGTGTCTACGGACAGAGTAACACACAAAATGCTGGTGGATTTCAAACGGGCAGACAGTGTCTATGGTCAGAGTAACACACACAAAATGCTGGAGGAACTCAGCAGGTCAGACAGTGTCTATGGTCAGAGAAACACACACAAATGCTGGAATAACTCAGCTGGTCAGACAGTGTCTATGGTCAGAGTGGTACACACAAAATGCTGGAGGAACTCAGCAGGTCAGTCAGTGTCTACGGACGGAGTAACACACAAAATGCTGGTGGATCTCAACAGGTCAGACAGTGTCTATTGTCAGAGTAACACACACAAAATGCTGGAGTAACTCAGCAGGTCAGACAGTGTCTATGGTCAGAGTAACACACACACAAAGCTGGAATATCTCAGCAGGTAAGACAGTGTCTACGGACAGAGTAACACACAAAATGCTGGTGGATCTCAACAGGTCAGACAGTTTCTATGGTCAGAGTAACACCCACAAAATGCTGGAGGAACTCAGCAGGTCAGACAGTGTCTATGGACGGAGTAACACACACAAAATGCCGGAGGAACTCAGCAGGTCAGACAGTGTCTATGGACAGAGTAACACTACAAAATGCTGGAGGAACTCAGCAGGTCAGACAGTGTCTATGGTCAGAGTAACACACACACAATGCTGGAATAACTCAACAGGTCAGACAGTGTCTACGGACAGAGTAACACACAAAATGCTGGTGGATCTCAACAGGTCAGACAGTGTCTATGGTCAGAGTAACACACACAAAATGCTGGAGGAACTCAGCAGGTGAGACAGTGTCTACGGACGGATTAACACACAAAATGCTGGTGGATCTCAACAGGTCAGACAGTGTCTACGGTCAGAGTAACACACACAAAATGCTGGAGGAACTCAGCAGGTCAGACAGTGTCTATGATTAGAGTAACACACACACAATGCTGGAATAACTCAGCAGGTCAGACAGTTTCTACGGACAGAGTAACACACAAAATGCTGGTGGATCTCAACAGGTCAGACAGTGTCTATGGTCAGAGTAACACACACAAAATGCTGGAGGAACTCAGCAGGTCAGACTGTGTCTATGGTCAGAATAACACACACACAATGCTGGAATAACTTAGCAGGTCAGACAGTGTCTACGGACAGAGTAACACACAAAATGCTGGTGGATTTCAAACGGGCAGACAGTGTCTATGGTCAGAGTAACACACACAAAATGCTGGAGGAACTCAGCAGGTCAGACAGTGTCTATGGTCAGAGAAACACACACAAATGCTGGAATAACTCAGCAGGTCAGACAATGTCTATGGTCAGAGTAACACACACAAAATGCTGGAGGAACTCAGCTGGTCAGACAGTGTCTATGGTCAGAGTGGTATACACAAAACGCTGGAGGAACTCAGCAGGTCAGTCAGTGTCTACGGACGGAGTAACACACAAAATGCTGGTGGATCTCAACAGGTCAGACAGTGTCTATTGTCAGAGTAACACACACAAAATGCTGGAGTAACTCAGCAGGTCAGACAGTGTCTATGGTCAGAGTAACACACACACAAAGCTGGAATATCTCAGCAGGTAAGACAGTGTCTACGGACAGAGTAACACACAAAATGCTGGTGGATCTCAACAGGTCAGACAGTTTCTATGGTCAGAGTAACACACACAAAATGCTGGAGGAACTCAGCAGGTCAGAGAGTGTCTATGGACGGAGTAACACACACCGAATGTTGGAGGAACTCAGCAGGTCAGACAGTGTCTATGGACAGAGTAACACACACAAAATGCTGGAATAACTCAGCAGGTCAGACAGTGTCTATGGACAGAGTAACACACACAAAATGCTGGAGGAACTCAGCAGGTCAGACTGTGTCTATGGTCAGAATAACACACACACAATGCTGGAATAACTTAGCAGGTCAGACAGTGTCTACGGACAGAGTAACACACAAAATGCTGGTGGATTTCAAACGGGCAGACAGTGTCTATGGTCAGAGTAACACACACAAAATGCTGGAGGAACTCAGCAGGTCAGACAGTGTCTATGGTCAGAGAAACACACACAAATGCTGGAATAACTCAGCAGGTCAGACAATGTCTATGGTCAGAGTAACACACACAAAATGCTGGAGGAACTCAGCTGGTCAGACAGTGTCTATGGTCAGAGTGGTACACACAAAACGCTGGAGGAACTCAGCAGGTCAGTCAGTGTCTACGGACGGAGTAACACACAAAATGCTGGTGGATCTCAACAGGTCAGACAGTGTCTATTGTCAGAGTAACACACACAAAATGCTGGAGTAACTCAGCAGGTCAGACAGTGTCTATGGTCAGAGTAACACACACACAAAGCTGGAATATCTCAGCAGGTAAGACAGTGTCTACGGACAGAGTAACACACAAAATGCTGGTGGATCTCAACAGGTCAGACAGTTTCTATGGTCAGAGTAACACACACAAAATGCTGGAGGAACTCAGCAGGTCAGAGAGTGTCTATGGACGGAGTAACACACACCGAATGTTGGAGGAACTCAGCAGGTCAGACAGTGTCTATGGACAGAGTAACACTACAAAATGCTGGAGGAACTCAGCAGGTCAGAGAGTGTCTATGGACGGAGTAACACACACCGAATGTTGGAGGAACTCAGCAGGTCAGACAGTGTCTATGGACAGAGTAACACTACAAAATGCTGGAGGAACTCAGCAGGTCAGACAGTGTCTATGGACGGAGAAACACACACAAAATGCTGGAGGAACTCAGCAGGTCAGAGAGTGTCTATGGACGGAGTAACACACACCGAATGTTGGAGGAACTCAGCAGGTCAGACAGTGTCTATGGACAGAGTAACACACACAAAATGCTGGAATAACTCAGCAGGTCAGACAGTGTCTATGGACAGAGTAACACACACAAAATGCTGGAGGAACTCAGCAGGTCAGACTGTGTCTATGGTCAGAATAACACACACACAATGCTGGAATAACTTAGCAGGTCAGACAGTGTCTACGGACAGAGTAACACACAAAATGCTGGTGGATTTCAAACGGGCAGACAGTGTCTATGGTCAGAGTAACACACACAAAATGCTGGAGGAACTCAGCAGGTCAGACAGTGTCTATGGTCAGAGAAACACACACAAATGCTGGAATAACTCAGCAGGTCAGACAATGTCTATGGTCAGAGTAACACACACAAAATGCTGGAGGAACTCAGCTGGTCAGACAGTGTCTATGGTCAGAGTGGTACACACAAAACGCTGGAGTAACTCAGCAGGTCAGACAGTGTCTATGGTCAGAGTAACACACACACAAAGCTGGAATATCTCAGCAGGTAAGACAGTGTCTACGGACAGAGTAACACACAAAATGCTGGTGGATCTCAACAGGTCAGACAGTTTCTATGGTCAGAGTAACACACACAAAATGCTGGAGGAACTCAGCAGGTCAGAGAGTGTCTATGGACGGAGTAACACACACCGAATGTTGGAGGAACTCAGCAGGTCAGACAGTGTCTATGGACAGAGTAACACTACAAAATGCTGGAGGAACTCAGCAGGTCAGACAGTGTCTATGGACGGAGAAACACACACAAAATGCTGGAGTAACTCAGCAGGTCAGACAGTGTCTATGGTCAGAGTAACACACACAAAATGCTGGAGGAACTCAGCAGGTCAGACAGTGTCTATGAACAGAGTAACACACACAATATGCTGGAGGAACTCAGCAGGTCAGAGAGTGTCTATGGACGGAGTAACACACACCGAATGTTGGAGGAACTCAGCAGGTCAGACAGTGTCTATGGACAGAGTAACACTACAAAATGCTGGAGGAACTCAGCAGGTCAGACAGTGTCTATGGACGGAGAAACACACACAAAATGCTGGAGGAACTCAGCAGGTCAGACAGTGTCTATGGTCAGAGTAACACACACAAAATGCTGGAGGAACTCAGCAGGTCAGACAGTGTCTATGGTCAGAGTGACACACACAAAATGCTGGAGGAACTCAGCAGGTCAGACAGTGTCTACGGACGGAGTAACACACAAAATGCTGGTGGATCTCAACAGGTCAGACAGTGTCTATGGTCAGAGTAACACACACAAAATGCTGCAATAACTCAGCAGGTCAGACATGTCTATGGTCAGAGTAACACACACAAAATGCTGGAGGAACTCAGCAGGTCAGACAGTGTCTATGGTCAGAGTGACACACACAAAATGCTGGAGGAACTCAGCAGGTCAGACAGTGTCTACGGACGGAGTAACACACAAAATGCTGGTGGATCTCAACAGGTCAGACAGTGTCTATGGTCAGAAGTAACACACACAAAATGCTGGAGGAACTCAGCAGGTCAGACAGTGTCTATGGTCAGAGTAACACACACACAATGCTGGAATAACTCAGCAGGTCAGACAGTGTCTACGGAAAGAGTAACACACAAAATGCTGGTGGATCTCAACAGGTCAGACAGTGTCTATGGTCAGAGTAACACACACAAAATGCTGGAGGAACTCAGCAGGTCAGACAGTGTCTACGGACGGAGTAACACACAAAAAGCTGGTGGATCTCAACAGGTCAGACAGTGTCTATGGTCAGAGTAACACACACAAAATGCTGGAGGAACTCAGCAGGTCAGACAGTGTCTATGGACGGAGAAACACACACAAAATGCTGGAGGAACTCAGCAGGTCAGACAGGGTCTATGGACAGAGTAACACACACAAAATGCTGGAGGAACTCAGCAGGTCAGACAGTGTCTATGGACAGAGTAACACACACAAAATGCAGGAATAACTCAGCAGGTCAGACAGTGTCTACGGACGGAGTAACACACAAAATGCTGGTAGATCTCAACAGGTCAGACAGTGTCTATTGTCAGCGTAACACACACAAAATTCTGGAGGAACTCAGCAGGTCAGACAGTGTCTACGGACAGAGTAACACACACAAAATGCTGGAGGAACTCAGCAGGTCAGACAGTGTCTGTGGTCAGTGTAACACACACAAAATGCTGGAGGAACTCAGCAGGTCAGACATTGTCTATGGACGGAGTAACACACAAAAAATGCTGGAGAAACTAAGCAGGTCAGACAGTGTCTATGAACAGAGTAACACACACAAAATGCTGGAGGAACTCAGCAGGTCAGAGAGTGTCTATGGACGGAGTAACACACACCAAATGTTGGAGGAACTCAGCAGGTCAGACAGTGTCTATGGACAGAGTAACACTACAAAATGCTGGAGGAACTCAGCAGGTCAGACAGTGTCTATGAACAGAGTAACACACACAAAATGCTGGAGGAACTCAGCAGGTCAGAGAGTGTCTATGGACGGAGTAACACACACCAAATGTTGGAGGAACTCAGCAGGTCAGACAGTGTCTATGGACAGAGTAACACTACAAAATGCTGGAGGAACTCAGCAGGTCAGACAGTGTCTATGGACGGAGAAACACACACAAAATGCTGGAGGAACTCAGCAGGTCAGACAGTGTCTACGGACGGAGTAACACACAAAATGCTGGTGGATCTCAACAGGTCAGACAGTGTCTATGGTCAGAGTAACACACACAAAATGCTGCAATAACTCAGCAGGTCAGACATGTCTATGGTCAGAGTGACACATACAAAATGCTGGAGGAACTCAGCAGGTCAGACAGTGTCTACGGACGGAGTAACACACAAAATGCTGGTGGATCTCAACAGGTCAGACAGTGTCTATGGTCAGAGTAACACACACAAAATGCTGGAGGAACTCAGCAGGTCAGACAGTGTCTATGGTCAGAGTAACACACACACAATGCTGGAATAACTCAGCAGGTCAGACAGTGTCTACGGACAGAGTAACACACAAAATGCTGGTGGATCTCAACAGGTCAGACAGTGTCTATGGTCAGAGTAAAACACACAAAATGCTGGAGGAACTCAGCAGGTCAGACAGTGTCTACGGACGGAGTAACACACAAAATGCTGGTGGATCTCAACAGGTCAGACAGTGTCTATGGTCAGAGTAACACACACAAAATGCTGGAGGAACCTAGCAGGTCAGACAGTGTCTACGGACGGAGTAACACACAAAATGCTGGTGGATCTCAACAGGTCAGACAGTGTCTATGGTCAGAGTAACACAAACAAAATGCTGGAGGAACTGAGCAGATCAGACAGTGTCTATGGTCAGAGTAACACACACACAATGCTGGAATAACTCAGCAGGTCAGACAGTGTCTACGGACAGAGTAACACACAAAATGCTGGTGGATCTCAACAGGTCAGACAGTGTCTATGGTCAGAGTAACACACACAAAATGCCTGAGGAACTCAGCAGGTCAGACAGTGTCTATGGTCAGAGTAACACACACAAAATGCTGGAATATCTCAGCAGGTTAGACAGTGTCTATGGTCAGAGTAACACACACAAAATGCTGGAGGAACTCAGCTGGTCAGACAGTGTCTATGGTCAGAGTGGCACTCACAACATGCTGGAGGAACTCAGCAGGTCAGTCAGTGTCTACGGACGGAGTAACACACAAAATGCTGGTGGATCTCAACCGGTCAGACAGTGTCTATGGTCAGAGTAACACACACAAAATGCTGGAGGAACTCAGCAGGTCAGACAGTGTCTATGGTCAGAGTAACACACACACAATGCTGGAATATCTCAGCAGGTCAGACAGTGTCTGTGGTCAGAGTAACACACACAAAATGCTGGAGGAACTCAGCAGGTCAGACAGTGTCTATGGACGGAGTAACACACAAAAAATGCTGGAGAAACTAAGCAGGTCAGACAGTGTCTATGAACAGAGTAACACACACAAAATGCTGGAGGAACTCAGCAGGTCAGAGAGTGTCTATGGACGGAGTAACACACACCAAATGTTGGAGGAACTCTGCAGGTCAGACAGTGTCTATGGACAGAGTAACACACACAAAATGCAGGAATAACTCAGCAGGTCAGACAGTGTCTACGGACGGAGTAACACACAAAATGCTGGTGGATCTCAACAGGTCAGACAGTGTCTATTGTCAGCGTAACACACACAAAATTCTGGAGGAACTCAGCATGTCAGACAGTGTCTACGGACAGAGTAACACACACAAAATGCTGGAGGAACTCAGCAGGTCAGACAGTGTCTGTGGTCAGAGTAACACACACAAAATGCTGGAGGAACTCAGCAGGTCAGACAGTGTCTATGGACGGAGTAACACACAAAAAATGCTGGAGAAACTAAGCAGGTCAGACAGTGTCTATGAACAGAGTAACACACACAAAATGCTGGAGGAACTCAGCAGGTCAGAGAGTGTCTATGGACGGAGTAACACACACCAAATGTTGGAGGAACTCAGCAGGTCAGACAGTGTCTATGGACAGAGTAACACTACAAAATGCTGGAGGAACTCAGCAGGTCAGACAGTGTCTATGGACGGAGAAACACACACAAAATGCTGGAGGAACTCAGCAGGTCAGACAGTGTCTATGGTCAGAGTAACACACACAAAATGCTGGAGGAACTCAGCAGGTCAGACAGTGTCAATGGTCAGAGTGACACACACAAAATGCTGGAGGAACTCAGCAGGTCAGACAGTGTCTACGGACGGAGTAACACACAAATTGCTGGTGGATCTCAACAGGTCAGACAGTGTCTATGGTCAGAGTAACACACACAAAATGCTGCAATAACTCAGCAGGTCAGACATCTCTATGGTCAGAGTGACACACACAAAATGCTGGAGGAACTCAGCAGGTCAGACAGTGTCTACGGACGGAGTAACACACAAAATGCTGGTGGATCTCAACAGGTCAGACAGTGTCTATGGTCAGAGTAACACACACAAAATGCTGGAGGAACTCAGCAGGTCAGACAGTGTCTACGGACGGATTAACACACAAAATGCTGTTGGATCTCAACAGGTCAGACAGTGTCTATGGTCAGAGTAACACACACAAAATGCTGGAGGAACCTAGCAGGTCAGACAGTGTCTATGGTCAGAGTAACACACACACAATGCTGGAATAACTCAGCAGGTCAGACAGTGTCTACGGACAGAGTAACACACAAAATGCTGGTGGATCTCAACAGGTCAGACAGTGTCTTTGGTCAGAGTAACACAAACAAAATGCTGGAGGAACTGAGCAGATCAGACAGTGTCTATGGTCAGAGTAACACACACACAATGCTGGAATAACTCAGCAGGTCAGACAGTGTCTACGGACAGAGTAACACACAAAATGCTGGTGGATCTCAACAGGTCAGACAGTGTCTATGGTCAGAGTAACACACACAAAATGCTGGAGGAACTCAGCAGGTCAGACAGTGTCTATGGTCAGAGTAACACACACAAAATGCTGGAATATCTCAGCAGGTTAGACAGTGTCTATGGTCAGAGTAACACACACAAAATGCTGGAGGAACTCAGCTGGTCAGACAGTGTCTATGGTCAGAGTGACACTCACAAAATGCTGGAGGAACTCAGCAGGTCAGTCAGTGTCTACGGACGGAGTAACACACAAAATGCTGGTGGATCTCAACCGGTCAGACAGTGTCTATGGTCAGAGTAACACACACAAAATGCTGGAGGAACTCAGCAGGTCAGACAGTGTCTATGGTCAGAGTAACACACACACAATGCTGGAATATCTCAGCAGGTCAGACAGTGTCTACGGACAGAGTAACACACAAATTGCTGGTGGATCTCAACAGGTCAGACAGTTTCTAAGGTCAGATTAACACACACAAAATGCTGGAGGAACTCAGCAGGTCAGACAGTGTCTATGGTCAGGGTAACACACACAAAATGCTGGAGGAACTCAGCAGGTCAGACAGTGTCTATAGACAGAGTAACACACACAAAATGCTGGAGGAACTCAGCAGGTCAGACAGTGTCTATGGACAGAGTAACACTCACAAAATGCTGGAGGAACTCAGCAGGTCAGACAGTGTCTCTGGTCAGAGTAACACAGACAAAATGCTGGAGGAACTCCGCAGGTCAGACAGTGGCTGTGGTCAGAGTAACACAGACAGAATGCTGGAGGAACTCAGCAGGTCAGACAGTGTCTATGGACAGAGTAACACACACAAAATGCTGGAGGAACTCAGCAGGTCAGACAGTGTCTAAGGACAGAGTAACACACACAAAATGCTGGAGGAACTCAGCAGGTCAGACAGTGTCTATGGACGGAGTAACACACACAAAATGCTGGAGAAACTCAGCAGGTCAGACAGTGTCTACGAACAGAGTAACACACACAAAATGCTGGAGGAACTCAGCAGGTCAGAGAGTGTCTAAGCACGGAGTAACACACACAAAATGCTGGAGGAACTCAGCAGGTCAGACAGTGTCTATGGACGGAGAAACACACACAAAATGCTGGAGGAACTCAGCAGGTCAGACAGTGTCTATGGACGGAGTAACACACACAAAATGCTGTAGGAACTCAGCAGGTTAGACAGTGTGTACGGACAAGGTAACACACAAAATGCTGGAGGAACTGAGCAGGTCAGACACTGTCTATGGTCAGAGTAACACACACAAAATGTTGAAGGAACTCAGCAGGTCAGACAGTGTCTATGGACAGAGTAACACACACAAAATGCTGGAGGAACTCAGCAGGTCAGACAGTGTCTACGGACAGAGTAACACACACTAAATGCTGGAGGAACCTAGCAGGTCAGAACAGTGTCTATGGACAGAGTAACACTACAAAATGCTGGAGGAACTCAGCAGGTCAGACAGTGTCTATGGACGGAGGAACACACACATAATGCTGGAGGAACTCAGCAGGTCAGACTGTGTCTATGGACGGAGTAACACACACACAAAATGCTGGAGGAACTCAGCAGGTTAGACAGTGTCTACGGACAAGGTAACACACAAAATGCTGGAGGAACTCAGCAGGTCAGACACTGTCTATGGTCAGAGTAACACACTCAAAATGCTGCAGGAACTCAGCAGGTCAGACAGTGTCTACGGATAGAGTAACACACACAAAATGCTGGAGGAACTCAGCAGGTCAGACAGTGTCTACGGACAGAGTAACACACACAAAATGCTGTAGGAACCTAGCAGGTCAGACAGTGTCTACGGACAGAGTAACACACACAAAATGCTGGAGGAACTCAGCAGGTCAGACAGTGTCTGTTGTCAGAGTAACACACACAAAATGCTGGAGGAACTCAGCAGGTCAGACAGTGTCTGTGG